>NW_017537356.1:1076145-1163795 GCF_001853355.1 Bactrocera latifrons
TTTTTACCAATAATAAAATATTTATTTTTTTAGTGTTTTAGTAATATGAAAGTGAATAATTTTTAAAATAAAACGCATGTCTTTTTAGACCCCTAAGTGATAAACTTAAGGAATAAATAAATGTTGTTTTATTTGATGACCAAGTGTGCTATTTATGTGTCCATGGCTGTATATATGTACATGTGTACATATGTATGCATGTATACATGTACATATAGACATTGTCCAAGTTTGCAAAATTAATTAATTTTATTTGGTAACAAAATCATTTTTATGTGAAATATTCATATCGATGTGCATACATACAAACATTTACAGCTTTATTTGCATGCATTTGCAAATATAAAAGTACAAATTCCATACACCATCCGTTTATTAGCCATTTTTAGCTACATTTGGCGCGACCAGCTTCTATTTGACACGTAAATCACTTAGAAATATATATGTGTGTATGTGTGTATTGTATACATATATTCGTTTTTACTTATGAATTTCATATGTTTTCGCTCAGTCTTTTAAATTTTTGCAAATGCATGTGTTTATTTCTTAAACTACTGCTGCTTATTTAGAGGACAAGGTGCGCGACATTCTGCAAACATACATATGTATGTATGTAGTACATACATGGCTTTAACACTTTTTGCGATATTCCTTATTACAATAAATTCTATATGTACATATAATATACCTACAGACACATGCACATATACATACATAAGTACATATCTAACGAATTTCATTCACAAATAAATACTATTATGGTATGTGTGTATGTAAGAATTATGTGTACGCCATACGTACATATGTACATATATTGCGTATGCATATACAATATCTAGAGGCAGTGAGTACGAACTGCATATTTTTACCTGGAATTTACTGTATATGTAGGTATATATAAGCAAACATACAAACATAGATATGTACACATACATATATTTACAGTGTGACAGAATGTTGAAATGTCTCGTTCAGCTCTATATTTTTTTAACCTTTTTGCTTTTGTTATTGTAGCCGTTATTCTATTCGTCGTTGCACGAAATTGCTATTTTGCTTTAACTACACTGCCCGCAGTGCACTCAACAACAAAAATGGGAAATACTAAAATCGCTTGTTGGCTGAGGTGTTCATATGGCCGCACAATGGCAAAAAGCAGAGCGAAAACAGCACAGAACTATAGCTAAACAAAACGTATTATAAGCAGTGGAATTTTCCACTCGGTTTCAGTGCAATTTGCGCTGGGTGTATTAACCCCTTCGTTGCTGTGGCTACCCAGCAAGAAAACATGCAAAAAACTGTGCACACATGCCAGATTTTCGGAGTTGTTAAACTACCCCTAAGAAACAACAAACTGTTGGATCGAAAGTTATGGAAAGTTTTTCCAACAACACCCAGCAGGGGGTTGGAATGCGTAAAGCTACAGCTACAAACGTACATATGTACCTGTATGTATTATAGTGCCTTTGCATGCGCATCTATTAACAGACAGCTACGAGTCTTAATTTGAACTTTCTAGAACATAGTAACTCGCAGATCTGGCTAGCGAGTCAATCGTATCGAACAATCGTCTCAAAAACGACAGGTAACTGAATTGAGTCGACCTCGCAAATGTGATGCGTGTTCTGAAACAGCGCACTGCCGCTTAGCGGGTTAATACAGAATGAAATTATCGCTTTGTAGTTTATTAAATTGCAGGCGAGCAAAAATTCCAACGCAGATGGTGTCACTGTTTGTGGGGAGACGCTTTTTTTTAATTAATTTGTATGTTTCGAAGCACATATGTATGTATGTATATATGTAAATAATAATGGTATCTAAATGCGTGTGTGTTGGGCGAATTCGCCCAGTGAACGAAGCAAACGTCCATTGTGCAACGAAGCACAAACGAATTGAACCAAGGAAAAATTAATAAAACCGCGGTTTCATATTTGCTGAATTCATGCATACATATGTACATATGTACGTATATACATGCTTTTTATTTACATATGAAAATATAATTTTTACAGTGCGCTCATGCTTTTTATCTGCGCTAAGATTCTATAACTCAATTAGGCAAATAAATGAATGAAATGCAGGCAGTCAAAGTCATTGCTTTTCACAATATAAATTAAGGCTGAAACTGACAATCATAAGCAAACAAAAATGCAATGGAATGCGACTAAAAATAGTACGCAATTAAAAATAATAACTCTTTTCTTATTTTTGTTCGAAGAATAAGTACATACATACATACAT
The DNA here is from genome assembly GCF_001853355.1 of Bactrocera latifrons. Taxonomy (NCBI): domain Eukaryota; kingdom Metazoa; phylum Arthropoda; class Insecta; order Diptera; family Tephritidae; genus Bactrocera; species Bactrocera latifrons. Next base: position 1,078,384 of record NW_017537356.1, read on the forward strand.
ACATACATACTTCTTTACTGGCGTAGACATCGCTTATACGATCACCAGTCGTTTCTTTTTTTTCGCAAGGTGGCACCAATTGGCAATTCCGAGCGAAGCCAGGTCATTCTCCATTTCGTCTTTGAGTGGAGGTCTTCCTCTTTCAGAGCTGAAGTGTTTTTGTCCATTCGGACAACATGACCTAGCCAGCGCAGCCGCTGTCTTTTAATTCGCTGAACTGTATCCTTTGTCGTTGTATAGTATATCTCATACAGCTCATCGTTCCATCGAATGCGATATTCGCCGTGGCCACGCGCAATGGTCCATAAATACTTCGAAAACATGCTGCACAAATGCAGCTCCCTTTCGAGGTCTAAAGCCACACTTATAATGTCCAATCAGTTGGTTGACGGTAGGCTTTCATCATTCACACAATACGCTCGGGAGAACTTTATACGTGATATTGAGGAGGCTTATCCCACGGTAGTTGGCGCAGATTGTGGGGTCACACTTTTCGTGCATTGTACAAAATTGTCAAGCTCTTCGTACTCACGTATTTCGGTCTCTCTCTTTTTTGTCTGCTCGGTATCTATCCTATTCCTCACGTGTTGTGGTCGATTGTAACGTTACGACGTAGGCAACTGCTTTCTCTCCGGTGCGGTATGGCACTCCTCATCGTACCAGCTGTTTCAAAAAACTAACGCGTTCTTATAGATTTGGGATGTAGACTTCATTTGTATCAAAATACGCTCCGGTGCTTAAAATGTCCTGTCCTAAAATGATAAACTAATCTCCTGAAGCTTTTACTTTGTTCTAATTGAACATCGCATATTACACTCTCGCATTATTTACTATTACGTACTATTTTTCGATTTTACATGCAAAAATGTTCCGACTTCCTCTTTTATGCCTAAGCGCTGTGCATAAATCAAAGCATCTGAAAGTAATATATTAATAGGGTCTATAAATTTCGCAGTGATCTATACTCCCACCTGTCACTCGGTATGCACATTTGTAGCTGTTGATAGAGCGCATATGGGATAAGTGGCGTTGAGTGCTGCAATAAGGTCGATTGCCGACAGCTTAGTGGACATAATATAAATAAATAGACGATTAGTTGTTCGCCAACTGGTATGACACAACCGAGCCTCGTGAATAATAAATGGCCGGTGGGTGGAAAGTGCATGTTATACCGTTATATCTTGGCACTTGTAGGTGGTTAATTAAATCACGCGAGAGGTCCGACGCCCAGCCCTCTAGTGGGAATATATGTATTGGTATGTACATCGTATATTGAATTATGACAGGAGGATTGGGTATGAGCCAATGAAAAGTAATGCAAATCGTGCGCGCATTTCCACTAATGGAAACTAATTATTTTGCAGCTTTATCGCTGAATCAGGCAGGAATCTGCATAAAATAAGCATTTCCGCTAGCGTTGACTGTATCGTTCACACACACATATTAAATTATGTATTTATTTACCGGACACAAATCTACACAAAAATATAAAAATAGAGAAGAGTTTGGCAGAGCAAAATGTAAACAAATAGCATGAAAATATATAAACAAAATACATACACACGTGCTTGTACATAAGAATATGCAAATGACGCGTATAGTTCAAGTATTTTTGCAAATTTTGGACTTATGAATAAAAATGTGCGCTAGATGTCAAGAGAAAGTCAGAATAAGCGAAGCTCAGGTTTGCGAAATGAGAGCTACAGATCGCGCGTTGTACTCATTATAATCGCTGGCTACGTCGTCGATTGTCTGTTTACACTTCAGTATGCGAAAATCATTGCACACCGAACTGAAGCGTTGCCCACGCACGACTTTAAAACCTCGCAAATTTTGTGATAATGTTTATGAGAAACTTTTATTACATTCGCCATACCGATAGTTCGCTTACATACAAACATATATAAAAAACATAAACCATAAACCAATTTTTCTAACCACTAAGCCTACGAGCCATTCACTGTCACCACTTCCATTTCGTTATGCTTCGCGCTCTCGCTGAGTCCCACCAGTTTCTCGCTCTCCGCCCATAGCCAATCGGCTGTGTCCTTGCTCTTTGCCCACGGTAGTAGCGGCCAGCGCATTGAGTCGCTATAGTAATCGCCACTGCACAGCTCCAAGGCTGGGTCAAGCGCCAGCCGGAGTTGTGTTTGCGCACCATCCTCCGGCGACTTCCACAAGAACTGCACCAGGTAATGCAACAAACCGAAGCCTGGAAATTGTATATGTCGCACCAATTCAGTACGCACTACGCCGGGATGACAGCAGTTCACTGTTACACGAGTGCCTTGCAAAAGTTCCGCCAATTTACGCGTAAACAACACATTTGCCAACTTACTTTGCGCGTAAGCGCCGAAGAAGCTCGAGTAATGGCGTTCGCTATTTAGGTCATTGCGTTTAATTCGCCCGAAAATGTACATTGCTGAGCTAACGACTACAATACGGCTTGGCGCTGATGCTTTGAGACGCTCCAGCAGTAGATTTGTCAGCAGAAAGTGGCCCAGATGATTCACGCCCAACTGCTGTTCGAAGCCGTCAGCTGTAAGCTTGCGCGGCGTAGCCATGATACCCGCATTATTCACTAAAATATCCAAACGTTGCTCATCGGCTAGAAAACGCGTTGCAAACTGGCGCACCGACGCCAGCGATGCAAGATCCAAAGTACGATTGTAGACATGCTGATTGCCAGTGCGCTCTATAATCTCAAGACGCGCAGCTTCACAACGCACTGCATCGCGACAAGCCATGTAAATACGTCCGCCCCGACGCGCCAATTCCAAGGCGGTTGCCTTGCCGATGCCTGTGTTGCAGCCGGTCACAATCACCACCTTACCATCAATGCGGTTCGCCTTGCGATAACGCGGACCCTGTATGCATTTGCGCAGCAGCCACAACAACAACACAACGATTAAGACGATAAGGAGAATAGGCAGTAGCCGTGCCCAAACGCCATAGAAACACAGCTTCTCACCCTCGTTATCTGACATATTGTAATCGGATCGTTTGTTATTGCTTGTTTGTGTATATATGTATGTATGTGTACGCTCCGTAGCGATTTATTTTATTTGCTTAAAGTGAGACTTTACGTATTCAGCGCCGAGCTTAAACTGACTTCCCAGCAGAAGTCACTTCCACTGGCAGCGATTCGCGTTTTCCACACTCGTTGATAAATGTTAGCCAAGTCAACATAGAGTTTGCGCGCTGCTCAAGCGCAGTAAGCCCAGCATATTTTTCGACAGCGGTGAAAGTGGCGGCTCCCATATTCAGAGGCCATATCGCAAAGGTTCATACATACATATGTATGTACATGGAAAAGGTAAACGATAGCCCAATTACTCCGGGCAGCTTTCGAATATACACAAGTACCTGTCTCTTATACACATCTAGATGTGTATAAGAGACAGCATATTCAGAGGCCATATCGCAAAGGTTCATACATACATATGTATGTACATGGAAAAGGTAAACGATAGCCCAATTACTCCGGGCAGCTTTCGAATATACACAAGTACGGCTCTGGCTTCCGCTGCAGTCGTTGTTAAATGTAGCGAGTAAACAGCGACGCATTAAAGCCGACTTTATGCGCTCGACTCACTAGTAGATAGAGCGTTAAATACCGGTATTGTAAGCCTCTCGAAGAACTTTGAGCTCGGTTGGCTTCAGAACTTTACACACACAGTTTCGAACATTGTAACAATAATGAGGTGGAGCAGTTTTGAGCACCGCAGGCAGCATAAACGAGGCTGCGTACTGCGCGGTCGTAGCTAATGTTTACTTGTCAAATAGCTTCTGTTGTAGCTGCTTTGTATTCCAGGCATATCAACTGCAAGCAGCGCCCGTGTCAGTGTAAGTCAAAGCTGGCAACCGGTTCGCCATGAACTTCCTCGCCAACAGCAAACAGTCTATAGATAGACTTGCATATATGTTTGTATTTGTGTACCAGTTATGAATGCACGAAGTAAGAACAGATTACTTCGTTGCAAGCGGCTCTGAACGCAAGCGCTCTTAACAGTGCTATTGCTGAACTTGGTTAATGCTGAGCATCTGCACCCTATAAGCGGTTTAAGCTCATAGTTATTTCTGATACACGATGCCAACAAAGTTATAATAAAATTAGTTCAACGTCAGGTCAGCAAATCGTGAAAGTGACAACTAAAAATCCTCCTCAACCAATATTTACCAGTGCCAAAATTAAACCAAAAAACAGATTTAATTTCAACCAAACCGTTGTCACCCTCGGTGTTATTGTTGCTTTATAAAAAAAAAAAAAAAATGTGTAATATGTGTATACTTATATAAGCATTAAAAATTAAGTAAATACAATCAATAGGAAAGACACGGTGGAATAGTGTGCTACCATCCTGGAGCTAGATTTTATTGATCCACCACTATTGTTTGCACCGCATTCGCCGCTCCTTGGAAGCCGACTAACTTTTCGCTCTCTTTCCATAACCATTCCGCCATCTCTTTGTCTTTTGCTTTCGGCAGCAAAGGCAAGCTGGTCGAGTCTGCGTAGAAGTGACCACTGCACTTCTCTAGCGCCGGATCCAATGCTACGCGCAGTGTTGTCTGCGCACCGGCTTTGGGCGTTTTGACGAAGCAGCCAAATATGCGGAACCAAATTGCATTGAACCAGTGCGTAGAAATGCTATAGCGACCCAATTCGGTGCGCACAATACCGGGATGGACGCAGTTGACGGTTACGCCAGTATTCCTAAGCATTTCAGCCAACTTTCGTGTGAACAGTATATTGGCCAACTTGCTTTGGCAGTAAGCACCCAGGAATTTTGAATAATGCTTCTCACTGTTCAAATCGTCTTTGTTGATGCGTCCGCAGATGTAGGCCGCTGAACTTACCACCACAATGCGACTGGGTGCACTAGACTTTAGGCGTTCCAGCAGTAAATTTGTCAACAAGAAATGGCCCAAGTGATTCACACCAAACTGCTGCTCGAAGCCGTCGACGGTAAGTTTGCGTGGTGTGGCCATAATGCCGGCATTATTTATAAGAATGTCCAAGCGTTGTTCCTCTGCTAGAAAGCGTTCGGAAAATTGGCGCACCGACGACAATGAGGCCAAGTCCAATGTGCGATTGAAGACGTTTTGGTTTTGTGTGCGTTCAATGATCTCCAAGCGTGCGGCCTCACAACGCGCAGCGTCGCGGCAAGCCATGTAAATCCGCCCACCTCTGCGTGCCAGCTCCATGGCAGTCTCCTTACCTATGCCCGTATTACAGCCTGTCACAATCACTACTTTCCCATCGATGCGGGTCTTCTTGCGATAAAAGGGTCCCTGTACGCACTTGCGTAGCAACCACATGATCAATGCGATAACAAGGCAAAAGACAAGTATAAGCACCAGCCAGGCCCATGGACCCCGAAAACACAATGATTTTTCGTCGTCTTCCAAAGGGCTGGGTACTTCGCCCGGCATATTCAGTTGATTTATTTGTATATGAAACGTTGGTTTTTCAACTAAAATGTCATTTGTCGATTTGCGCGCTTGCGTTGTTTACTCACACTGCAACTTTCTTTTAGGCACCGTTACAAACAACTAACTGCCATCCACCAACTTCCAACATCATCACTGCAGTCTAAGTGTGTTCGAATTTCAGTAGTTGCTTTCGAATTTCGCTTCGCTTTGTGACTTTCTTTTAATAACCAGGCTAATACACTGCCTATTACCACCAGCCGGCAACAACTAATGTCTTGTCGCGGGCCTCTCACAGTGAAGATGGAATGCTATGAGTATGAACAGGCAAATACCAGTTTTGTTTTTGACTGTGAGAGCTCTAACTCTCAACGGCTGTGGCACACTCACAGCCCGGCATACATATATACATTCATAATATACACCGAAATCGAGTCTTTGTCTTTGTTGTTTTTTTCACATGCCATTTACATACCATATGTAATTAACACTTAAATTCGCTAAAAGAACATGCAAAACATTATAAATTCGAAATATGGGTTGCACATTATTTTTAACGTTTACATATATTTTTCGATCTGCTGATTATAAATGGAATTTTTATATATCTCAATACCTTTATTGTAATAATTTACTTTTTATTCAATACACCAATAAATGAACAAAGTCGTGTTGTCCTCGCTGCGGCGGTCAGACAAAAATTCAATCTTCATACATCTGCCTTAACCTCGCCTCACACTGCGATTGTCTCAATGCGTTCGGTTCTGCTTAACCCAACCAACCGCTCGCTCTCACGCCACAACCAGTCAGCCATCTTTTTGTCCGTGGCCCACGGTGGTAGTGGCCATCGTATGTAGTAAGAGTAGTAGCCGCCTGTCGAACGTTCCAAGCTCGGATCAAGCGCTAGACGTAGCGCGGTCTGTGCACCTGCGCGGGGTGTGCGTGCGACTAGTCCGTAAAGCTTGTAGATGATGTTCCACAGCCAAGCTGGCTTTTGGTTGTTGAACATTAATTTGGTATACACCATTCCGGGATTGCAACAATTTACTGTTACGCTAGTACCGTCCAATATTTTCACCAACTTCCGCGTGAAAAGTATGTTTGCTAACTTACTGTTACTATAAGCGCCGAAGATCTTCGAATAACGCAGCTCACTGTTCAGATCGTCCTTGTTAATGCGTCCGAAGAGGTGCATGAAGGAGCTCATTACAACCACTCGACTAGGCGCTGCTGCCTTCAGACGTTCAAGCAGTAGATTAGTAAGTAGGAAATGTCCTAAATGGTTGACGCCAAATTGGTACTCAAAACCGTTAGCAGTAAGTGAGCGTTGTATAGTCATAACACTTGCGTTGTTCACTAAAATGTCCAGTCGTTGTTCTTCCGCGTTGAAACGCGCTGCAAACTGACGCACCGACTCCAAAGAAGCCAGATCCAGGGTGCGATTATAAATTTGATGATTGCCCGTGCGGTCGATAATATCCAATCGAGTAGTCTCGCAACTCGCAGCATCGCGGCAGGCCATATAAATGCGAGCGCCACGCCGCGCGAGCTCCAGCGCTATCTCTTTGCCATTACCACTATTGCAGCCAGTGATGATGACGACCTTGTCATCGATGCGATTGCGCTTGCGGTAGTATGGACCTTGTTTGATTTTTCGCAAAATATACAATATACCAACTACGAGGAATGTTATAAGAAATATTTGTATGATCCAAGCCCAAACGCCGTGGAAACATAATGTTTTTGGTGAACGCTTTAAGGGTGTATTCAACACAAGCTCCTCGGTCATGATTAAGCGAAGCTACCGCACTACCTCTCGGCCTTACCTAAGACTGCACTGTCTGAGTGAAAAAGTAGAACTAAATTTTTAAATCAGTGTCGTTTTAAGTTTACTGATTTTTTTGGTAACATACATATTTTAGAGTTCGATACACGAACAAACCCACATAACTGCTATTTTCAGGTATTAAGGAGGCGGTTACCTTGACCGACGACGTGTCCAAGTACTTTAACCGTTGCACCAAATACTTGGCCCTCGTCTAATACATTATTAAGCATTGCGTGTCTGTGGCTCCAGCCATTTTCGGCACTCAAAATTGCTACCAAGAGAAATTTGGAACTGAAGGGAAGCATTAGGTGTAATTAAAAATAATTAAGCCAATTTAAAACCCTGCAGTCGCTTCTCTTAGCGCCGTTTACTTACATTGCTTCGAAAAAGTTATAAAAGAGTAAAATATTTTATTTGCCTTATTTAATGACTGGTCGAGGTGAATAACATTTATGGGTTTCTGTTTTGATTCTGCATTTGAAGTGAAAGTTGTTTTTTTATTGGCCGCGTGTGCTGCTGCTGCACCCAACGATAGCGCCACACCGAATTGTATGTTTTTAGATTTCTTTCTCTCATGCACTCTTCTCTTGTGCTCTTCTGAAGTTTAAACTTTTCGTACATAGGTAAGCGTACTTACAACCACGTGTAAGCACTGGTCGAAAGGCGAGCGCCTGAGAGCTCTCCATAAGTCATAGTTTTGCCAAAATATATTCTGGTGAAGCACCTTCTCGCTTTCGAAGCCAACAGTTGACCATTAGCAGTATTATGCTGTAATGTCCTTGAAACATATATGTATGTACTTGTCGCAATTTCGTCATGAACTGGAATTGTGTGCCATCTCGCTCGCCACTGTAAGCCTTACGCACCGCATGGTGGCTTCCAGGAAGCTTATACGCACGTTGGTGCGGTGTTGCAAAGTACACGCGTGCCTTATGACTTCCAATTACGCTGTTGGAACAGTCGTACATTGAAAAACAAGCCCCATTTCCAGTGGAATACACTTGGGGGTGTTGTTTGCCACTGCTTTGACAAAGTTCTTGTGTCGTGACGAGGGCGGCGACCTCACCAGCGCTGATGTGCTGCTCTGCACGTACACCCAACCCAGTGACGTGGCAAGTGGAGCAAATCTGTTGCAAAGCGGAGTGTAACAGCTGCCTAGTTCTCGCAATTTTCGCTATTTTTTTGTTGTGCTTTTTCGGCTATGCGCTTTTATAGCTCCCCCGTCTTCGCAGCTGAGCCTTGCTGGTTTGGCGTTCGCGATTATCGACCAAACTGAGTGTAGGTCATGTCGCTTGTTGCACTGATGGAAGTTTCACTTTTTTTCGGCGACAGTGCGTTCCAATTCGGCGATTTAAAGGTGCGAGGTGCGGGATATGCCTGCCGGGTCGCAAAATGTTTATAGAGTATTTATACATTGACGAATATGATACCGTTTTGTGCAAACCTAACTCCTCTTCTTGGTTTCTAAATTCTGCAATCGAGTGACTTCCTCCAATGCAGTATTTTAACGCTTTTGACTCGCTTTTATTTTTGGTAGATATTTGTAGTGATTAAATAATGTGACGCTGTCTTTCTGCTCCATCATTAAAGGCTTGTAATTTACGAACTGCAATTGTCGTGCGGCTAAGCTTTGCATGTCACTATATTCACATACATACATACACATTTCGGTGCATGTCACGCCATTTTGCGTCAATTAGACAACGCTTGCAGTTTATGTCGCTTTTCTAGAGTTTTGCCCAACTATTCTGTTTTCCCCATTGAGTTGGCTGGCCGCCCATTTGGCGGGACGCTGCAGTCAACGGCTGTTATTCGCAGACCGTTTTGGCAGATCCAAATGCGCTGGCTTTTGTTATTGCCAAACAATTTAAAAAATTAGTTGCGTCAACGTCATTAAATTCCACTCAAAATCGCCACCCAAACGCCGGTAACGTAGGCAAACAATTTAGTATGTCAATATGTGTAATTAACAGCGTATTTAAGTATGTATGCTATTCTAATTTAATTAACTGCCTGCGAGTAGTTTACAAAATAAAAGCGATGTCGTGCGCAAGTAAATAACTATTTTGTTGTTATTGTGATTTTTTTACATCTGTATAAATAGTCTGTTGTTGTTTACCGTTTAGTTGTGACAGCTGGCGCTCAACAGCGAATCAAATGCCACAAATGATGGCAATTGAGATTGGAATTTGGGTGTTAGAATCACACCTTAATTTCTTCTAATTGTTCTTGTTTTGCCATGCATGTGCTATTTGTGTGTTTTGTGGTGAAAAGTGAGTGCAACTAGCGTGTGTGTTTGCTGCGAAGGCCAAACTCATGCATTGTCACATCGCGGTGCATTGCTCACCTTGAGCGCAGTCGCATGCACGCCTCTACATATTCGCATGCTGCTATTTCTAATTTGCATATACTATATGTATGTATCGGCAAGGCTTGCGACGGCACTTGCAAGTTTTCACTTGTCGCCTGCGTCTTGTCTGCTAAGCTTGAAGTCTCGTGCCCGGCGCCATACAATGTTGTGCTATACTGCATATCAGCCGCTCTGAATTTTGCCTCACGCCTGCTAGCAGCATTCGCCTGTTTATACAAAATATTAGCATGAATTCGCGATTTTATAGCCTACAAATGATTCAAACGGTGTGGATAAGAAGACTTACTTAACGACCACGCGCACATACATATGAATGTACATATTTACATATGGATATATATTTTTGTTTGCAGGCGCTATATGCATACTTTCTATTAATAAGCAATGCTATTTTCAAAAAGGCGCGAATGGCTATATAAAATCATTTACGAATACACGTTGCTTATTCATTAACGATGTATATACAAACACACAAGTATATGTACATACATATGTATTATGATTTTTTTGATTTCTGCAAAGTGCAGCGGACCAGCGGAAATTCCCCAAACAAAGGCTGGTCGATGCATGCAGACATTTTTATATCGATATTCTATCCATTTACATCTTCCGCCATAATATGAAGGAGATTTCATTGTATTTTTTATTTATGAATGGTTTTTACCATCCTTTCTTCTAAATTGGTTCGAACTGAGCACAGTGTGGAGCCCATCGCGAACAAACAACGTGTCACGTAATTTTTATACGCGAACTAATTCCTCGGTTTTAAAAGTATTGATCTGAAATTTTCCACACGTTATTTTCGCCGATATCGAATCACTATAGCATATAGCTGTCACACAATCCGAACGATCGGAATCAAGTTCTTGTATAAACAAGTTTTTAATTTAACGAGATATCTTCACTAAATTTGGTACAGATTCTTATCTAAAGCAATAATGTAATATCTGCAGAAATTGTTCAAATCGGATCACTATAGCATATATGTAGCTGTCATATAAACTAACCGTTCGAAATCAAAATCTTATAAGGAATCCGGAGGCAACATGTTTTTCTTTTTTATTGTGCGTAACTGCGAATTAATGAAATTCCATAGCCAGCAAATAACTGTGTGTTTTGTAATGCAACCCTTTTCACGCCCATTTCCGCATTATGTATCACATTGCAGCAAGTACCTTGAGAAAAAGACCTAGAAATGCAGCATATGCAGTGTGTTTGTGTGGTCACGCTCGACATTGGACTTATTGGACTTGCTTAGGTCACCATTGCGGCAACAGAGTGGTGGATTTTATCCTAATTGTGTTTTTTTTTTTTTTGCTAACATTTCACATAGTAGTAGTAATTCTTTCACTTTATAAAATCTAATTAAAGCTGGGCCGCTCATAAAATAACTGTAAGCTTGCGAAAATTCGGTGTTTCAGCGGCTGCTGAACATATTTTGTTATCTGGCTCATTTATTCTACTGGCATTACATATTTATGCATATAAACATACAATTATAAGAAACATAAACTTATTTTGTTGTATATTTTTCCTCTTGCATACACTCGCGCGCTAAGAATGCGGAAAGCCAGCTTCTAGCTTCACAGCGCTGGCGATTTCCAACATCTGCAGAGCCCGGCTGCCAATTAATATGCGACGCTATCTATTGGCGGCAAATAAAAGTGTATAGTATAACTGTAATATATGAGTACAGGCGAGTTTATTTGATTCACATTTATTAAATCATAAATCACATGAGAAACAATGCAATATGACTGCTCGAAATTGAGATACAATATTTGTGTGCGTCAAATTGATAAAATTGTGTGCATGAAAAGCGCGTCCAAGCGCTGTCATCTAATTGCAATTTGCTTTTATTGTGCACTTTATTGGCACTATACCGCCTTTATTTGCATATATTCATGTACATACATATGTATATATTATGGATATGTGTGCATTTAGCCTCAAGGTGGGTGGTTACATGAGCGCCCATTAACCAGTCAAATGTTGGAGAAGTCAGTAAGTGCTGGAAAATTGCAGTTCAATTTTGTTAAAGCTGCGGATTGTGATTGCCTGTGGGTAAAGAACTCAAATTAAATTGCTGCGACACATGAGACTTTTTACATAATTAAAAGTAGAAGTAAACAGTTGTCTTTCAGTATTTTATGAAGGCCATTTGGCGGTTACAATATATTATAGTTTTTCTTTATTGTATAGACATGACAAAATTGAACTCAACTCGATTGAGAATTATTACGGACGATAGTCGTTTCATTGGCTCCAGTGGCACCTACTGTAAACCAGTTCCCGTACATGTTTATATGTATCTTTGCATTAACATGATATTTGGTAGTCGAAAAAGTCTTTTCGTATTTCTAATCAAACTTCAACTTACTTTTTTTAATTTATAATAATACCTAAATAGAAAAATATGCACCATTTTGGTCGACCACTTTTAGCCGTTTTTCCACTAGAGAAATTATTCCATCATTCAAAGATGTAAATCGAAATTTCGAAATTTCCAGAACGGAAGGGAGCGAACCATTGTTGTGCTACACGTCTTAAACTTCACAAATTTCAGTGGTGGCTTGCGTGGCATTCTTCCACTTTTTATGCAAAAATATGCGAATTTCTTCATTATTTACACTCATTTCTGAAAAGCTGTAACTTTTTTTCAACTTCCCCGAATTAAATTTTTTTTTGGTGGAATGAAGCTTAAAATCTCACCTTTCCAACACTATATGGTATGACAGAATGTCATTGGTAGCACGGGAGATATACGACTGCAACGTACATATATACTTAAATTGAGCTAGTGTCGATTTTGAAATTTTAATTTTCTAGTAAAAATCAGTATATATCCTCACTCTTTATTCTATTCTAATTACAAAATCTCTATTTAAATTTAGGATTATTTCGACTATCAAAAAAGTCGATTCGAATTACTTTCGTCGAATTCAGGTAGTTTAACATATTGCCACAAACTGGCATGTCTGTCCATATGTATGCGCGCATATAACATTAAATTTTAAAAATTGCACAGTCTTAACTACATGCAATTCATCTATGAACGAATGTAAATATAATATATTTACTATGGATGTACTAATCCTCTTGAGCTCACATCAATCTTTTCCATTTATATTCAATTATCTAGTCATGTGTATATATGTACATATATATATTTATTATGCAATCGAAAGCTTTGCTGTAAGTTAGTTGGAGGCGGTGTGACAAATGTATATGCAAGCCTTTGAATGTCTCCCATTTACGCAGGGGGGCATAACGTGCGAAACTGGGTGAAGGCCACCAAGCATTATTAAAACATGTCTATAAATGTTTACATGTGAGTCGTATTGCCAAGGCTTAGTGGAACAGTATTTAACTGCTAAGCATTATTCTAACAAGCGACGCAGCAATATGCATTTCATACTAACACTCAGCCTGTATACTCGTATATATGTATATACATATTCCTTTGTAGGGGACTTGTCTTAGCAAAGAAGAAGCGGCCTTGTCAACTTTCGTTATTAATTATAATTACTTTTTATAATCAAAATATATGACTAAGGCGCAATTAAGTACAAAAACCTAGTAAAGCAGCTGTGCTATTCTCGTATTGACAACCAGTTCATCGTACCACTTATTATTATGCGAGTTTACTCCATTCCGCTCCGTTCGTTGCGTTCGGTTTCATTTCATGCCGTGGTCAATATAACTTCATGATTTTGTGCGGTAGCGAAAGCAAATTGCAGGTGTTTTTATTGATTACTGCTACTGTGTTGTAATTATGTGTTTCTACCACACATTTTTACACTTCACTAAACCTTCTATGGCGTTAGCTGAATGATATAACAATAAGCTGCCGTAATAACCTTTGAATCCTTGAATCATTGTATATCAAACCTTTTAGTTAAAATCAAAATCGCTTATTTTGTTGTATTAATAAGTATTTATTGTTTTATTTTCTTTTTTTTCATAGGAATATTAGAAACAAATTCTTATCATCTATGGTATACGTTATACTTAGATATAGTTTGTGTAGACATGTATAGTTTGTATACATTTAAAGCATTTTTCTCTTAACAAATATTTGTATTTTAAGCAAACTAACTGTTTTTAAGTTACTTCATACATATTTGTATATATAGATTGATGTATATTTAAATAAAATTCAACATTTATAAATTATATAAAGCAGAAAACTCTAAGTTATACTTGGCAAGTCCATTTTTTATACAAAGTTCAAACTATAACTAGCAGCTAGTAAATATTTAAATTTGTTTCTTTTTATTTATGAACTATAAATGAACTGTCGCGAACACTGGAGCTGGGTTTCTTGGTTCCCAAGCGCCACATGTTCGCAAAAGTTCAAGTATAGTTTTACAACATGATTAAGAGTCTTGTATGCAATTTTGTTATAATTTCTCTACAGCGCTATTCGGAAATGGCAGTTTCAAAGTTGTATAGTTTTCGTTTTTTCTAAGAAATTTGGAAGCATTTTTCCTTGAAAACCGTTTGAAACTTATTTTTTATTACTTCTTCTCACCCCTTTTGCTAACCGGCTTCCCACTAATTAGTACTTTTTGTTGTAAATTTAATTAATAAAATTTAAGTGAAATAAATTTATTCGCTGTCACTAACACAACCAGTATCTCATATGGTTTCATATCACACTGTATTAGTTTTAATATAAAAATCTCTTGATTAAATTAGTATACTTTCAAAGTTCGATTAGTTTATAAAAATGTTTTTCATAAAATATAACTATTTTATTTGTTGAATGCAAAAATATACCCTGTATCTATAATATAATGTTTTTGTGTGATATTGCCTTACCAGACGTCGGATGAGCCTAAAAATAGACAATGTACCGATCGCCGTTGCCAGTGAAATTTCCTAAATGGGTACCGTTGAAGCGCATTTTTCTTTTCAACTAGCTGTCACCATTGCATTCGTTTGCCCAGATTCAGCTATTTACAAAATTTTTGGGCTGCTTGCCAATTTGCACCGCAATTGCTTGGCGCGCTCCCGCATCTGTCTAGTCATCGTTTCTTTTCCAACTACCAATGCGGCTGTGACCTTGCTTTTGTATTGGTCGCGTCAAGTACTGTGTAGCCATAGTATATCGCTACTGTGACAGCCTTCGCTTCCACTTTTCCTCCGCTTTGTTTCACTCAACTAAAAGCAATGCGTACCAAACATCTAAAGCCAACATTGCTGCCACGAAACCCAAAATATAGCTGAAAGCATGCAAAGCCTGTTCTGGACCATTCATGCGGTCTTATCCTGGCGCGCTCTTCGAACTGAATCGAGATGTTGATCGGCGTAGGAAATGCAGCCGTTTACGTGTTTTTCGACTGCGACCAGTCGCTTCCGCTTGTTTTGGTTTTGGTTTCTCTGTAGTTTCCGCAGTAGCGCCTGTTGTTGTTGGAGTTTTAGTATGTTTATGCTGTAGCTTCGTGCCCGTTAGCAACTGACGTCTGTCGCCGCCGCCAAACAAGCTTGATCCATCTGAGCTAGAGTATAGCTCAATTGTCGACGTGGCGTCTACTTGAGCAACTATCGAATGCTGCTCAGCGGCGGAGAGTTGCATTTTAGCGAATTTCTTATGGCAACGCTTAAGATTTGCACGCGTTAACGGCGCCGTGATGCGCCGCCCCAAGTGTGTAGCCAGTAAACTGGGCGCTGCATTGACATTGCTGTCTTCGAACTTGGGCCAATCCTCTGCACCTTCAGCGACATCTGCTGCAACGATATCGCTTTCCTTGTGGGTTGTGGCGGTATCCGCCGACGCGCAGCTAACATCGCGTGCGGCCGACTGTCGTCTGCTTGCTCTACCTTCCGGACTGTCGGCCGACGAACGCTGTTGCGCTTCCCTATTGTGTTTAAAATTATTGTTTTCTGCTTTTGTTGTGCTGCCATCTTCATTATGATAGCTGCCGCTACTGTTGCTGTTGTGTAGAGCGCTTTCCCGTTCTCATGAACGCTTGGCGCTGTCCTTGCGAAAGGACTTGCGCAGCTTATCGACCAAACGCAAATGAAATTTCGTGATATCGTTCTGGCTTTCCGTCGTATTTATTGTCTTGGGCGGACTTGAGGCCTGGCTAAAGGAACGTGTTGGCGAGAGAGCACCAGCGGCAGACGAGTGCGAGGTACGCGATGCGTTACGGGGAAAGGCGCGCGATGACTGACAACGCTGCATCTGCATGCGATAGGTGTGTGAAGGTGAAGTGGCGAAGCTCTCGGACTTGCATTCGGACACTTTGCGCACACGTCCATTGGCCGGCACACCCATGGCGGAAGACAGTGTGGGTGCGCCACCATTTGAGCTGGTTGTGGAGCACTCCGATGTTTTTCGTGAACGACTATCCTTATAGATATCGTAGTTATTCTTCATGACAGGCATCATAAAAGCCATTTCGAATGTGTATTTAATTTGTACAAATCGCGATTTGAATGGATAAGTTAGAGAAAATTATTGACTAAATGCAAACTGCAAAGGCACTCCACTAAAGCGAAGTTAATAGTTATATTTGCGTTTGTGAGTTTTCTTCTAGAACCTTCCAATGGCTTCGTTTCGCTTCACTTTTCCAGTGACGAATTTCAATGCACTTCGTTTATTCTGTTTTAAATTCTTATTTCGACGAAGCCGTGTACAAAATCGGTTGCACTTCCACACTTTATATCTTTACTTCACAATGTACTTTTTGTTCTTGTAGTTGTATATATATATATATGTATATTCGCAATAAAGTTAGATAGTATATAAGTCACTTTTAACCAGTTCGTTTTGTTTTGCTGGTGATTTTCTAATTTTCTTAGTCTTCACTATTTCTTTTTTCCGGCGTTTTGTTCTTATCTGCTCAAGAGTTCGACTCCGAATGAACAGCAGACGGTGGTGTGATTGTATTTTATAGAAAATCCAACAATTGTGACGAACTCTGTCACGGTAGGCTGGTGAGAGCCGCCATAGGTTGAAATTGAGAGAGCGAATTCGAAATGGCAAATTACAAACACGCTATGTATACATATGTACTATTGCAGTATATATCTTGCGGATGTACATAGTATCCGTATGTATGCGCATTGCTGAAAAATGCAGTTTTCTTATTTTCTCTGTTGTTGATTTTCCGATGTAGCGCTGTGTGTCCGTAAAATCGCTTGCCATTAGAGCGAATCTCTATGAGTTGGTGGTGGTTTGCCTAAGACTTAGGCCCTAAGTACTTTGTAAAGACGAATCTCGGAGAAACTTCTCTCACCGTTCTCTCCGAATTCGTTACACTGAGAAAAATAGAAAGATATTAAATATAACTGTTTTCAAAATTATGAGAAAATAGTGATTGTTTTGAAATGTATAAACCGACTTCAATACTTCTTGTGGGGGACCACTTTGTGGGATTTTACCGTTAGAACTCGACTTTCCAAAGCAATCGGTACATTTTGACACTGTTTTCTAATCGCAAGAGTTTTCATTACTGAGTTACTGTTAACCAAGCTCCACTGTTACAATCAAAGTGTAGGACGATTAGGTCAAAACGCTTGTTATGGACTAATAATATGTATGCCATTAAAAGTTTATTGAGTGATCTGCACATCTGTGTATTCTATCTATTCTATTGTTCCAAGAGTGCCACTTGCCTGGCTGTGTCGTGCAAAATATAAGTTGCAAGCTTTGGATTAATTACCACTTAGTACATGAAGTGTCCGGCACAGGCCTGATATCGGTCGGTGACCATCACAAGTTGGTGCGACTACAGTTGTGTTAAACCGTCAATCACAGCCACCAAGTCCAACTGTTGCGCACAATACAATAACATACATAAGTACAAGTGAGTGCTGCTCCAACAAATTTATTGTTGTATGTTATAGTAGGCCCACGACAAGGGGTTTATGGTTTATGTAAGCATAGCAAATGTTTTACTTAGCAACTCATTAAACACAGACACACACAGCAGTATTGAGTAGGTACATTTATGGTAATATATGCGATATGATATAGAGCACCGAGTCGTTGTGCAGCCGATAAGAGATTGATTACGAAACCTCTTCAGGCTGTCACCGCTCAAGTGGTGAAAACAAAATACTTGCAGATATTTTAAAACAATCAACAACGATATTTTTAAAAAATGTTTTTTTGTTTTTGTTGCTATTTCAAAGAACGTTTGCGACTATTCTAGTCGAACTATTTTAGCCGCGATAATTGGCCCTTAGCAGCTATAGTTCAACTACATACGTACTACAGACTGTCAGAAATGATCAACAAATGCAGATCGCATTGGCATTGATTCAATATTTCTGTAGCTAGTTGCAACGCTGCTGGTCCTTCATGCAAAGTGCTGTAGTAGCTTGAGAATTGTACTGCAAACATACATACGTATGGTATATGTATGTGCATATGTATCTACAGACATAAATTGAAATTTGAGATTGAAGCAGCCATCCAGTTCAGCTTTTTGCATGGAAACTCACGTTTGTGGAAAGTTTTTTACTTACTCGTTGGCGCTTGTAAATAACGGCGTAGTTATTCGCACAAATTTGGGGTTTCGGCACGATAACTTTGCTTGAATTAGCCAGCAATCGTACTGAGCAGCAAATACCTGTTCTTTGAAAGATTTTCAAAGTGAATTCTAAGTAAAACCCAAACGCTTCTTTAGTTGTATTTGTGATTTAATGTTTTTTCTGAGTTATACTTAAATGTATATAAGTTTTATATAATAATGAAGTGCATGAAGTCAATTACTTGCATATTATAAGTTCAAAATTTTAAAGCTTTTGCTTTACTTAATTCTTTGTTGGATTTTAACTAGAAATAAAAAATAGGAAATACCGATTAACAACTTGTAATTGCTGCTTTAATTTTTTATTTTTTATATTTCTTTTAGTTCTCGGATCGATACTTTATTGCTCGCATCTAGGTTTTCTCATTTGATTTATTAATGATCCATTTATAATTTAATTTAATTTTTAAATAACCTTAATTGGTAATTAAATGCATTTCCAACAACTTAACTAATATGTGTGTATGTATGTATGTATGTACTCGTATGTATATTTTGTCTGTTGTAATTCGAATAACATTTTAATTATTATTGTAATAATTTTAATGGGATTTTAAGGACTCCATGCGCATGCACACATCTTCCGTTTGACGATAGTGTATGGTAATTCGGGTAGGTTTCGTGGTTCGCAAGAATAATTTATCAAAATTATCTGACTTATTAAAAAACGTTTTTATATTTATGAACGAATCGAATCGTTGACTAGATTGAAAAAAATATTTAAGGGAACATGTATGGAAATACGTTGCTAATTTTACGATTTTAAGAAGACTCTCGAACTGTATATATAGTATGTGATCGGAAGCGGATTCAGAGTGCAATATTGGGAACTCAGAGTCCGTCTCTTCGCGGAGTTTCACTTATGATGGCAATAATGTACATATAACTTTTAACTTTTTGGAACCATGTATCCGCTCCTGCATATTATGAACAGAAATCAGTTAGAAAAAGTTGTTTCGAAATGGAAATATTGACGACAATGGTGAATAGTGGTAGCATAGTTAGCCAGTTAGCCAAAATATAGCGCTAGAAAGCTGAAAATTTCTCGAAGTTTAAGTAAGTGATTATCAGTCACAGTAAATACCAAAAGCTTTATTTAGTGGCCTCAAACGAAGCTTGGGTTACTTGAACGGGAAAGAACTGGTTTATAACACTAGTGCACATTTTTTACTTGTTTGCGCTTAGTGATTTAACGAGAAGCCGGTCAGTGTAGGCTTTTTCACTTTAATTTGCGGGAGGATTTATGGGCGTCTAGTACTCCTTCGGTTGCTTGTACGCTAACGTTACGGGGGTTCAGGTTTTATATGTTGTTACAAAAATACACGCATAAACATCTAGAACTTTGAATAGGATCTCTTTTGCTTACACTCTATTGCAACAACAACAACAACGCTTACTTATTGATATTTTTCAAATAACTTTATCGGGTTCCGCACAATTCCTATTCCTAAAGGAGCCAGTAATATCATAAGAAGTTTTCAAATCTTAGTTTAAAATTCCATTTGCTACTAATCTAATTGCTAATACTTTGGTACTTTGATATTCTGCTATCTAATCCATCGAAGTTACTTGTGAAACTGGATGCGAACACCTTGGGAAACGGTTCATTAGCATTGTGTTTGTTTCAAATTTTCGAAAGCATTCAGCAAGGTGTAATACCAAGCACTTGAATATTTCATTCAAAATATTTCTCTGTCTGTTTGGTTTTAGTGTCTGTACACCAAAATTCTTTAAAATTCTCAATTAACTAAGCTTAATCCATGTACTTATCGGCAAGTAATTGGTACAATATGTATGTATGTATGTATGTATGAATGTAATTTGAATATGTATTAATGTATGTATATACTTGTAGTTGTAATAGTTATAAATATGTATGCAAGCACTAGCTGATTTCATATTTGTAAAGTGATTAATAACTTCTGATATTAGAGCATAAACAATGTTCATCTTATAAGTCTCTTTGTTCACAAGAAAAAGTATTCGATTTTCTATGTCACGCAAGGAACCCTGCAGAGTTAACAGCAGGAGCACGAAAATAATAAAATGAAGCGTGAAATTAAAAATTCCAAATATTGCCTGCTGTCCTTTCAATGTGCCTTGGTCCGATAACGATAGATGGCATTTTGAAATGATTAATAGCTTAAGTTAATATAAACAATTAGTCCTCAAGTAGATGTGTTTTTATACAAAAAGCATTAACATATTCTAAGCATCTGGTCGCCCCAACAAAACCTCACAAATTTAACTATTTAAATGTAGATATATATTATAATATTTTACTAGCTGATTTTAAAGGAAAACTACGAGTTAAAACCGCGCTAACAAAACAGAAAGGCATTCGAGTGTTATCTAAGTAAGCTAAAAATTCCTCATAAGAAATTTAACTTAAGGACCTAATACGCGTGAGAGGTGAATCCAGCAACACGTTGTTGAATCGTCAACGGCCTCACTTGCGATTGTCTGGAAACTTTCGATTTCGGGGACTGTGCGAAACATCACGCCGCGGAAACTCGTCCAACTGAAAATAAAAGGCATGATCAAGCTCGGATTCGTGAAAATAATTTTGATCTGTACATACCTTAGAGGAACTCCCTTTTGAGCGACTTGAACTTGCCCGTCGTATTGGCACGTCCATCTCGTCATCCGTGTAGCAACTATACTCACGCGACGAGTCGCTAAAAAGAACAATGAGTTAATGGTATATAAATTCATTTCGAGAAGTTACCTTGGTTCAATTCCATCTTGAGTGTCGGGATCCAGTAATGGCAACATGTCTTCTCCTTGTTGTAGCAGATCAACACTGGTTATGGATTTGCTGCTTGTGACACCCTCCACCTCATCTTCTGCAGCTGCTGCGCTCGCGTTGTCGTCTGTTCCAGCGCCTGTGCCACCTTCACGTTTGGCTTCATGACACTCACATTGACAATCCTCCGGCTTTACATAGTTGTAATGAATTTTGCCATCCATTGTGACATCAGGTTGTGCTTGTTGATGATCATGTCCATGTCCATGACCATGTGTATGCGTTTGGGGCTGCGATATATGTTGAACACTCGATGTGGTGGCATGAACTCGGCTGCTGCTATTGCTAGTTACTACACCATCTTTGGGTAAAGCCGTGATTCGTTTTGGTGGCTTGCGCTTTTCTGGTATATTTTCGAAATCTATCCAATGTCCGGAGAGTTTTCGTTGTGTTGTTGTATTGCCCGACGTTGGTGTGATTTGTGTTTGCGTAGTCTGCACGGTAGTTGTTGTCGCTTTGCTTACAGCAACTTTGGTTTTGATTTCCAATTCGGGTTGTGTCTGCTGCTGTAGCAATTGTTTATTGGAATCCTTACGTTCCAAATTAGACGAAGTAGCACGAAGACCTTCCTCGGCAAACTCAAACCAGGACTTGCCGCTGGTATTAGAAGGTCGTCGAGGGGACTTTGCGCTTTGTACTCGTTCTTTTGTAGAGTCTTTTCGTGGTAAACTTATTCGGAGTTTTTCACCACGAACTGGAACTGAACCGCTAAGTTCGTATGTTTGTTCCTGAGGTGTAACTATTCCACAATATTCCTCTAAGTGTGAGGGATTCAGCGGTGTAGTTGAGCGTGGTCGCTCCACGGGACATGTTTTCAATTCCATATTGGCTCGATCTTTCATGGAAACAAGTGGCACACCATGTGCACGTTCCTCTGGTAACGTGGTTGGCACATAAGGAAGCTCGTCAAAAGACTCTTGCGACACGAGTCCTGTGCTTTCGTGATCTTCAATTGTGCCAACATGACGAGGCAAATGCCGGCGCTTAAGATCGGCTGCAGCTGACGAGCCGCCAGCTAGGTCCGAGTCTCGTTCGCTTTCAGATGATTCGACTGGTTCATCGGTTGAAGGCATTGATTGTCTTTCTGTTACGACGTGAGAGCCTTGTGAGCGACGTGTGGGTGTAGAGGTTCGAGGTGGTTTAACGGGTGTTTGTTTTCCGGAGCGATCTACTGGTGACTGTGATTGTGAGCGCGGTACACGTTGTGTGGGCATTGGCGAACAACTTCCAGACACAGATGGAGCAGTTGGGGGAGGTGATGGTGAAGGAGCTGTAGATGGTGGTGGTGGTTGAGGCAGTGTCGGTTTCCGTTGCTGATATTGTTTTGATAACTTTTGGTCATCGCGCTGTTCTGCAACGTGAACAATCGCATCTTCCGTGCTGTCACCATGTTTTGGTTCCGAAACACTTTGCCTTTTAGGTTTCCGTGGCACATTCTCATGATACTTTTTTCGCACATCGAAATTTTCCAAGTAACGTGAATGTCGTTGATTCACAATACCACCACCAGCATCTGCATCGTCTTCGGAAGTAGAACGTGATTTTCTGCGTGGTTCCTCATGTGATTCCTTACGACGCATAACCACGGCAGTCACTGTTGTTTGCACAATATGCTTTTCGTCTTCTGACGTGGAAATCGATTTCTGCCGCCGAGCTGAAACCTCTGTAGAGCTGCGACGCTTCGGTGGCAATTTTGTCGGCTCTTTAGAATCCTGTATCTTTGTTGTAGCATTTAATTCCACTTCTTCCTCTGAGCGACGAATTACTGTGCCTTGCCTGTGTAAAGTTTCTGAGCCAGGGCTTTCTGTTATTGTCTCTTGAACCTGCTCTGAAAGTTGGCTGGATTGACTTTCGGTTTTAGAAATACTAAATTGTGTAGAAAATATTGGATCCTGACTTCCTGAACCTAAACGTGTGGTGAAAAGTAATCGACGCTTTTCTTTTGTATGTTCATTTTCAGGCTGAACTTGTGTAATGTTTAGATTGACTGTAGCTACAGTCTCAACGATCTTTGTCTCACCGCCACTATCCACAGCGGGTAAACGATGAATTTCGGCTTCTGCTGCCATGCCATTTTCTTGCACAACATTTTCTTTAACGTTGGCCAAATTTGAACGAATATTGACTTTTATAGCACTTGCATAGCTGGTTTCAGAACCAGCTGTCTCCTGTGAGTCCTGTGAGCTATACTTGTTCACTTCTAGGCTCCATGTACGTTCTTTATTGTCATCTTCCTGTGAAAGAGTGTATATTGCATCAAGATTTTCAAGGCGTTGTAGTTTTTCCACCTGTTGTGACCGTGGTTGCGATTGGCCACTACCTGAAGATCCACTTCCCGAACCTTTACGAGGGCCCACTGGTTTCAAAGCAGCAGCGGCCGCAGCAAGCTGGCTAGCAGTTATTGCAGTTGGAACCGGACGCATCGGCTCGACATTGAGCTGTTGTATACCGTGCAATAACTTGCGTGCCTCTTTTTCCTCTGGTGGGGTATGAAGAGGTATGTGTATTACGCCTTCCACAGGTTCATCGTAATAACGTAACCTACTGGCAGGGCGAGATCCACCTCCAGTGGTAGTCGATGATGGAGTATGTGACTTACTGCGCATTTGTTGCATCTGTTGCTGAAGCTCATGCCCATCGATAGGTGACGAGCTCTTCGAAGATTTAGCATCGGCGCCTGCATTACTTCCACGTTTTCCTGGTTTAAAAATCGCTAAAACGGATTTCTGTTTACTTGGTGTAACGTTTTGTGACTGCGGCGTCGGGCGTTCTTTACTTTTACTGCGGGATCGTGAACGTTCACGGGGTGAATCAGGTGAGTCTTTACCGCCTAGTCGAAACAGCGAACTAAATGAACTCTTTCTCGAAACTGAAACAGTGGCTGGTGAAGGTGAACGACTACCATGTGTATCCTTAGTCAAAGCGCCATGTCTCGTGGGTTTAGGACTAGCCGTGGGTGTAAGCCGATTTTCATCCACAGCGGTCCGACCTAAACTTAATGAAGCAGGTTTCTTTTGACTCCGCGAATAAAGGGGAGCAATGCTGTTAGGAGCCTCCACAATTTTCTCATGGGGGGCAATACCTTTGTCGTTATACATATAGTCAGGCTTCAGGTTAATGCGTATATACTCGGTGCCGCTGGGTGTTTTTCCAATTACCATTTGTCCAGGGCTTTTACTACTTTTTCGCTGAGTCCCCATAACTGGCTTTGCCACACCACCAGCTGCAATAGCTACAGCATTGGGTCGCTCAGCTTTCTTAGTACTTTTCATTGGCGGTTTAGCTTCACCGTTTGATAGCAATGTCGCCTTCTTCTTCGGAGAACTCTCCACTGTAATACCTTCTGCCAAAACTGCCTGTGTTGGATCGTGCTTGCGTGACAGCAAAACTTGCTCAAGTAATTCAACAGTCGGTGGCTCAATTGTGGTTGAAACTCGACCGTCCACTACGTTTTCCAAAGGCTTTGGACCACAAAATGATGTTTCCAAAAGCATGCGATGAGGTGAAGGTGAACGTGAAACGCCCGATACCGCTGAGAGTCGACTCACAGCTGAACCCTGACTGCCAACACTAGATATGCGACTTGTGCGTCCGGAAATACAAAGCAATGCAGCGACCTCGGAACTGGCCGAGTCTTTACGCTGGTGTTGTTGCAAATAGCTTTGATGATCGTCGAATTTGAAGATGTGCGGGGAGGAGCGTTTTACTTGCTAAAATAAAACCAAAAACAATGTAAGTGTAAAAAGTTAAGCGGATAACGAGTAGTGAAAGAACAAAACAAAAATAAATGTGTACGAGTATGTCCAAAACCGGTTGCGACCACTTACAATTGAATTATAATTACCAAGCCAAGTGATCTTACTGACAGACAAGCAATACAATAAGTTGTCAAGAACCGCTGCAGAAATTCTGAGACTCACTGCCACGGAATAGCAGACAACGTCGTAAATGATACCCAGTCTATGTTGGCGGTTTATGAATTTACAAAACTCTGGCAGACAGTTCGGAAAGACTCAAGCGAGATAAGTAAATGAAATAAATAAAGAACAGAGAAACATTGTTGACTTATTCGATTAAGGACAAACAGTAAACTGAGGTGAGAACTACAACAAACAAAAAAATGGCAGAAACAAGAGTAGAACATGAAGGCGAAATTAAGTTATAAAAGTCTTAATGAAGCTGGCACAAGCTATTGTGCAAATGTTGAGGGCACTATGAGGGAGTTGGGGACCAGTTGAAGCCCTGATTATGCTATAAAAGCGCACTGCCTTGATATAAAAAATGGAGTTCTTAAAAATTATGACTTACAGTTATGGACAACTTCCAACAAGACCACGTATAACGTATGCTTACTTATGTGCCTATAATCAATTTTCTGGTTATAGGATCATATAAAATAAGGTTCTCTTATCGTTTCTTCAGTTGGGTAAGAGCCAACAACGCAAACAGTAACAGTGGCACAATAAAAATTCACAAAATGAATGATGTCGTGCGATGGCAAACCCAACTATGCCATTTACATGTATATAATAGTGTGTGCGTTTCCTACAATATCCATGATTTTTTGTTGCATGGGAATTTCGAAACTGTTATAGTTTTCAATTGAGCAGCTCGCTAAACAGAAATTGCACACTAAAGTAGACCAACTGATTCTAGTGCGTGTCATCAGCATTGCAATATCTGAATGATTTTAACGTTAACATTGGCGCTGCAACATTTTCTGTTTCCTCCTCATACACATATGTAAATAACTGTATATATATATGTGAATGGCATGCTCCACTTATGCTACCACATACAATTGCGAGTATTATATTGCGACAAGCTTAGAAATCGATCTGCTCTCCCCAAATTTATATAAATACTTTTCCTTTTCGCCCAAACCAGCGCCGTTCTAAAATGAAGCGACTGTAGCATTGGAGCAACTTTTTGTTTATCTTAGCGGCGCCCGGGTAACAGTTTTTTTTGAGCTCATTTGCTCGCTTTCATTTAAAGTAAAGAGTAAGTAACAATTTAATAATTTGAAATTACCTGTTGTTGTTGTATCTTCTCCTGCTCCTCCTTCTTCTGCTCCGGATCCATAAAGTACAATTCCTCGGTTGAGCTTCGCAGCTCCAGGGCGCCCTCTTCGCGAAAGCCCAGTCCGATTGTTTCCTGTAGGGTGCCAGTGCCAACCTTCATTTGATTATCATTTTTATAGCAAAAAATTTCCAACAAAAAAATCAAAACGCGACAACAATTTTGAAAACAAAAAACAAAGTCAAAAGCGCGAATATATAACGGTGATTTTTGTGGAATTTAATGTCGTTATACACAAAGCGGAGTGAACCCAAAAGTGTGCAACAAAAAGGGAGTGTAGGTGAGCGGGTGACGGAGCGTGTACCAATTTGCACATAAAACAAGGCGAATGAATGGCGTGTATATGTATATTTAATAAAAGGGATGAATAGAAACATGTAAAGGAAGAAGAAGAAAAGAGAAAAGCAAAGAAAAATTTACTTTCCAAGTGTCAGTGTCGAAAGTGATTTACACATACACACAGACAATCTTATGCATATGTATTAAGAGCGCGTGGATTTATAATTATGTACGTGTGTGTGTGTGTGTCAAGCGTTTTGTTCACACTTTTACAAGATTGAGCGCTCGGAGCATAGATGTGTTCAAATTGGTGACATATGTAAATGCTCACGTGCACGTATGTATGGGGCATTAGTGTGTGTGTGTACATTAAATGCCTTACAACAATAACAATAATAATAATCTACGGATACTAATCCCATGCGTCGTTATAAAATTATCAGCCGCGTTCTGATAAATGTGTGACTGTGGAGCTCGGCTGGGCAGCGGTGCGGCAAAGGAATGCGGGTGCGCAATTAGTAGGCATTCAAGTGTCAGATGAGTTGTAGGCGAAAGGGTTGTGGCGTTGAAATCCGAGAAACGTGCCAACTTTTTATGACGTCGTAAGCAAATTAAGTTAATTTAATTAAATTAATTAAGCCAAATTTGCTTAAAGATGCCAATTACTCTTTCGAAATGAGTCGAGGCGTGAGAACACGCTGAAAAACTGATGTCTTATTTATGCTTGGCGTCTGCCATAAAAAAAATGCTAAAATTTCTTTCAATAAATGCAGAACTTATCTTCGACTTCTTGAGTGCTTTATGGCGGTGCTCCCATTTACTCCCATTTACGCTTTAGTGAAGATCAGAACTTTTCAAAACTATTGAGTGCTGCTGCGGTAACTGCAAGTTGAGTGGGTCATGCACTTTATACTTTATACTGATTTTCCTTCGCCCACACAAGAGCAACTGTGCGAGTTTTTGCGAGTGAAGGCAAGGTAGATGTTTTGCGAAAAGTAAATTTTCCGTCGCTTGCTTTCATTTGGCTCTTGTGCACCACATGTAATACGTATATGTGTATTTGTGCGCAATTAATTTTAAGCGCTGCTGTAAAACTTCAGCAACAGGCAAGTCGTCCACCCCATTCAGGTTGCATTCACTCAGCCATGCTATTCGAGATTGGTGCATGTGTTGATGTGCCGCCAGGACGGTTGGGTGCTTTTAACGTCAGCTCGGTGAGGTCTATCACATTTAGGGCACACAGCAAAACAATCGTCCGAAAACAATTGCTGACAGTACAAGGAAAGAAGTGCAGGCGACTACACAACAAGCGCAGTGGCTGGGATATCACAATTGCAACTTGTACTTACAACCAACAAGCAATGGTAGAAATAATACAAGCTAACTGTTAATAATAATAGCTTTTCATCCTGTTTTTCCACATAGCGGAAATTCGGTTTGTTTTAAGTTGTTACTTTCTTGCCTTTGCCTTTGTTTGCACTGCTGCTTGACATTAGTTTGAGAACCGTTGAATGAGTTTACACATTTCTAAAGTGGGTCACAGTCAACAGTTTCTTGACATATTCCAAAGACAGCCAGAAAACAATCGCCTATACAAAAATTTGTGACAGAAATTATCATAAATATAACTTTCGCTAAAGTTTTAGGGAAAGACATCTCTCGACGAATAAAAACAAAACACTATAAGTCACTCATTATTCCCGTCCTGCTATATGGTGCAGAGACTTGAACGATGACAACATCTGATGAGTCGACGTTACGAGTTTTCGAGAGGAAAGCTCTGCGAAAGATTTATGGTCCTTTGCGCATTGGCCACGGCGAATGCCGCATTCAATGGAGCGATGAGCTGTATGAGATATATGACGATATTGACATAATTCAGCGGATTAAAAGACGGCGGCTAGGCTGGCTAGATAATGTCCGAATGGATGAAAACACTCCAGCTCTGAAAGTATTCGACGCGCTGGGGGAAGCAGAGGAAGAGGAAGACCTCCACTCCGTTGGAAAGACCAGATGGAGACGGATCTGGCTTCACTTGGAATTGCCAAAGAAGAAAGTTTAAGGGAAATAACAGAACACAATCGAGTATTTGTGTATAGGAAGGTTAATTGTTTTGGGTTCAGTATGATAGAGTTTAGGTCACCCGTCACTCTACACACTATGCTTTGTTTCTTTTGGTCTACTTCCTGCTATGTTCTGATTGTAGTTGGTCTACTTCCTAACTGAACTCATTAACCCACAAAACGAAATGAGCAGTAGGAAAGGTGCAAGAAAGTGAAACCCATACACCAACCGTGCACACTGCGCTAGCTACTAAAAAGGACGCGAGCGGGTGAAGCAGCTCAAAAACGTGCAGAAAAGCATGTGCGAGGGGAAAGATGCAGATGCAGAGCTTTAATGTTGGAAGTTGTGTTCTTGTTAACGATTGAAGGCAGCAACGGGAAGTAAATTCAATAACGGCAGTTAGACATTAATGTGTGCTCTTTTGTGCGACGCGACAAGATGTGGATGTGTGTGAGTAGAAATGTGTGATAATTATGGCAAGAACGAGGGAAAATTTCAAGCAAAAACTGCAAACATTCGCTCACCCACACATCCACCCATCCTACTAGAGATATCAGTTGTAGAGCAAAGCCAAACTGGTGTTACTTTGAACACCAACGGCTAGCTTACACACTAGCTCGCACTCACTCACAGCGACATCAAGATTCATGCACATTTAATATACATACATATTTACAAATCGCATTTCTCGCATTATCATCACCTGTTCGAACACATTCTCCGGACTGCTTTCCCGGCTGTCCTCTTCGTGATGCGATGACGACGATGCACGACTTAGTTCGATGCGGGGTGTGGATGGTGCGGCAAGCGTAGTGGCTCCTTTGTATGCGCCTTCAACTCCAGCCGCCAGCTGCTGATGCTGCGTTTGAGGCGGGCCAACAGTGTCGCCGCCACCTGCTGTAGTGCTGGCGCAGGTGGTCGCCTTTAAAGCAGGTGGTCGCCTTGTATTGTTGACTTCTTGTTTAGTTCTATTGCTTGGGCTGACTGCAGCGGCGGCAGCAATGGCGTCTGTTGCAACAACAGCACTTCCCGACAACGATACGCCAATACTAGGTTGTTCTGCTTGGGCATTTCTTGCTTTTTCTATTGCGGTTGCTGTGTCCGCAGATGTTTTATTAACGTGCTCGCGTGGCTCCATCTGTGCAGAAGAAAAATATGAGTTACAAAAAAAACAACAACAACGTTGTGTATTTTAAAGAGCCGTTAATTTGAGATCAACTTATGTCGAAGTGCATACTTAATGACTATTTATAAACTTCAATTCGACACAGCTGGGCTAGAGTCTCAATTTATAAAGTAAACGACAGTGACTTGCCGCAGGGGAACTCATATCGATATATGCAATTAACTTTTTTTTTTTTWTTTTATTAAAGCTTACATRATAAACAAATTATTAAATAAACTAAAGTACGCAGCGCTAGCATCAAAGGCTTTCGGCTGAAGCAATTAACTTACTTCTCTAATATTTAAGAAAACTAACTTTTGCTAGAGTTTTATTTGTAAGGCCAAGACAAGAAGGGCCTTTCAGCGCTACGCTACGGTAAATAGAATTAACATTTCATTGAACACTTATATATAAATGTATATATGCATATATATGTGTGTTCATCAGCTTCTTCACAAAAAGTTTGCCAATGCACTTTCATTTCCTATACACTTGTGAGTGGCGCTTCCGGTGTTGTCATTGCTTTATAGATTTCATCCTTGAGCATGACAGCAAACGGCGTATTTAATAGCACGACATAATTTTATTTATAGCACAACGTTCCCGCATATCTGTACACATTTTTTGTAATTAAATTGATTTCCTTCATTTTCGATTGTCGAAGCTTTCATCGCATCTGAAACTTGCCACTTTCAAAACTTTTCAATTTAATTAACTGTCAAAGGAAAATGTACAGATAACGTCACTGCAAACCACAACCGCCGCTGGCTGAGCAAAATTCACTGGTTACATATTCAAAAGAAATTTGTGTTCTACTCTTGTCACTCCACATTCCGAAGAACACACGCATTAAAGAAATTTTCAGCATCTTTAGCAAGTTCACCTTTCACTGCATTTGGTTTCATCGATAATTTGTGGTTTTCACAACTCTTTAAACTTATACTCGGCTAAGCCAGTTTAGGCACATAAGTTTGACTAAAAAGTGACTCGTCTTGTCTCGGGAGCTCTCACCCCGACACCCTCATCACTTATTGTCTTTTTGCCTACGGTTTCGAGTAGCTTTACAGTTCACTAGACGAAGTGAAAGGAATCAAATATTGAAGTGCAATATAAGACTTCTTCAGTTATCTTCGCGTTTTTATTCCTTTTCAAATGTGTTGAACTTCACAAAACACTAATATCTTGCTTTGCCTTTGTCTCATGCGTTTTGATGTTCGTGTGAGTGAACGGGCTCATGCTTTGTTGTTGCTATGTGAGAAATTTCAGTTCCCATGCACGTCCTTTAGCACTTGAGCTCATCCAGAATCCTTGGATTAGACACTTCACAGAGCGCCGAGTTTTGTACTGCTTAGGCGCCCAAATTTATACTCTTGAATTTTACACAAAACTATTTTTTGTTTGGAAGAAACAATAATGCAGACTGCCGTTGAAGGATTGCACGCGCACGAAAAATATAGATCTCAAGTTGTTTTTCAGTTTCGAGGTACACACACATTTTCGGTCAGCACGAGCAAATTTTTGGACACCAGCTCTCCATAACCCCTGCACAGGAAAAACCAATTCACGCACATAGCAGGCTTGAGGCTTTTACATGCAAACCTTTTCAATTGCACATGTATTTGTTGTCAATTTAAGTGCTTCCATTTAATTTGTATTGGATTTTTGATTAGTTAAAGTAGCTGCTAAAGCGCCTAGAAGTAGGCAAAGGGTGCAAATATGCTGATACACATACCGCTTTTACAGTAGATATGCGTGGCGGTGACGAAGGAGGTGGCAATGAAGTTCACCACTTCCAGACGAGCCCAGCGACTGCGATTCCTGTAGCTGCTTCACGCACGCACCGAACACCAACTGACAGCCAGCAGCTTGTCAGCGGCGACGACAGCTTGTCTAGCAACTGGGCAAGTGAGCTTTGCTGGGAAGTCCGCGTGCTTTTCGAATACACACCTGCTAGCGACCAGTCGCTTTAGAGCTTGCACATAACCGCGCATAAAGCGTGACATTGTCGATGGATGTGTGCGCGGCCACACAGCTGTTAGTTGCAACGTTTCGACAGCTTTTCTGTTGAATTCACAAGCTTTTGTTCAGCACATTGTCAGCTATGGCAGCGTTTTGCACGATTGCTGAAGAGAGATAAAAATATTGTGGCAATGCCGAAGAGAGTAAGCTAAACCTTTTGTTTACATTCGCATGTGACAAGCAGCCCTTCTGCGCATTGTTTTCGTTGGGTTTGCGGTGGCCTTCTCTTTTTGACAACTGCGGACACGTGACTTTGAATTCGAGTTACAAAAAGCATTAGGTGGCGCGTGTGAGTATGCAACGAATCGCCGCTGGCTTGTTTACACGCAAAATAAAATTTAACTTTAATTAAAGCAATAATTCGCGCCAGACTTCTCAGACGCACTGGCGTCTAAGCACTGTGATGGTTTTCTTTTTTCACAAGAAAACTTCAGAAATTCAAATTCTACGTAGCAACCAAGTTGTTGTACAGTGGATTATATACATACAAGCATAAGTAAAATTAACCTTTCAAAAGTATGTGATCTATTTTGGTTGTGGCATGCGACAAACGACTTACCAACATCTCGCCATTGCTATGAATGTCCTTGGCAAGCACTTCATGTTCCTGCGACGCGTTGAACTTCGTTGAACCCGAGAAAGCCGCTGCTGGTATAACCGTAGCTGCTGTGACTGAGCTGCTGCTTATCATAGCGCTTGTTGTGCTGGTGTGGGCCGTGTTGCCCGCTGCTGCCGTGTCCTCAAACGACTTCTCGAACGATGCAATTGGCGCGGCGCCAAGCCGCTTCTGTTTTCGCGCATCCATTTCGGACGCTCTGACTCCTTGGCAGTTATGACTTCTATTTCGCTGCTTTTATTGTAGATTTGTATGTGATATGGTTTGTAGCACTAGAATGTTGTACGCACAAGTGCTGCGTTTTTTATTGAACGGTTTTATGAGCATCTGGCTGTGTGTGTCGAATATGTAACATTTAGGTCATCATAGTCACTAAATATCTATTACATGACTCATGTTTAACACGGACGCAGAAAGTTTACCCTAACTTAATATTTAGTTTACATTTTTTTTCTCCACTTCGGTAGTGATTTCAAATAATTTAATCTCGCCTTTTCCAAATGCATCCACGTCGCTGCCTTCAACACAACGGCATTTAGTTTTTTCTCAATCACGTCTGCACTGAGGCGCTGTGTTGCTTCAGGCGCACTGAACTGCACGGTAACCAACCGTATGCCCTTGAGGGCAATAAACTCGAGGTTATTACCAAAGTGTAGGCAACAATGCAACAAGCCAACCAAGCAGTCGTTGTGTCATGCAACGGATGTGCATACAAAGGCTTGGTGGCAAACAATGTCGTCCACATAAATAAATAAATATAATTAAATACGAAACGTTTGTTGCTTGTGAAAATAATAAAAGCAACCAAATGTCGTTTGCTTCTCGATTTGGCTCTTGACTCGACATGTCGGCTACTTGATTTCATAAGAACGCGCTGTAGCCTGACATGTTTGCATACGCAACTGCAAACCCTAATTTCCATTAAGCACTCCTCTGGACGGCTGGACAATCCGTCTAGTATTTTGACGTATTTTTTGGAATAAATTGCTGTTTGTATAAAGAATGTAACAAAAACTGTATAAAATTAAACGCATCGTTGCAATGGAGCGCCTGTGTCTCCTAGCACGGAAGTTACTGACAGCGCCCTTTATAACTTACGCGCGGTGTAATATTCTTTCCTGGTTCCCTCTCTTATAAAATATAGTAGTAGAAAAAAATTTGTTCTTCGCCTTCTCTTATTTACTTTTATTATTTTTTTTTATTTTTAGATTTCGCATAAATGAATTACTACCATATATACTACATTATGTGGGATATTAGGAACCCTCACGAATTTTCGCATTTTGCGCTGTTTCATCATAAATATTGATTAGTCAATGTGACAGTTATTGTATTTAACTATCTGCATCCTTAAAGGCTTCAGTTTTTTGCAGGTAAGTTTTTCTGTACTATAACTGTCTGGCTTAGTTTATTCTCCGGACGAAAAAAAAATATAATTTGCCGTTATAATAGACCAGGTAAATTTAAGCGTTTTGCAGCAGCTTGGGAAAATTTAACCTCTAAATGGAATTGTTTACCTCGTCGAAAACTTTAACTAAGCGCCAATGCCTGTACCTGCCAAACCCATACGTTGCCCAATTTGCCCAGCAGACGGCGCCGATTAGCAACTCGCATACACATAATCGTGTATATATTTACACATATGTATGTATGTACATAGACCAACTGTAGCTTAGTCTAGTAACCATGAACTGTTAGCACTGCAACTGAGTCCGAGCACTGTAGGATATCGAAAGCGGAACCACCAAAGTTAGTATTCATGGTATACCAAATCGAAATTAGCACTGAGCCGAACCAAACTCAACACCCAATGTGTAGCAAAATAGACGATAACTGTGAAAAATGTGTATAAGCAATGGTACTGTGAACCGTAATTATCGTTTTCCGTAGGTGATTTCGTTTGCATGTTGCGTTAACGGCACAACCAGCTCTCATTAGTTAGAGTGCGACGGGGCGTATGAGCAATAAAATTTCTGCCAAATAACGAAGTTTATCACAAATAGCTAAGCATAAATGTTAAGCAACCCCAATCGATGCGAACGACTGCCTCGGCATTGCAACGACACTGTCTAATGACGATTTTGCCACTACAATGTTTATATCTTCTGGGGCTTATTAGTTTTCTTCACTTTTTACTACCCGGCAAACATAAATATTCGCATATTCGAACACCTCTTAATGGCTGTTATCGCGATATTACCATTCATTGTTTAGCGTGCTAATATTGCTGCTTCTGCGCAAGTAAATTGAGTAAAATTAATTGGTTTTTAATTGTTATGCCAGCCGGACATGCGAGATGTTTTGTCACAAAATAACTGCCCAACAAATCAAAATCGATTACCGCTACGTTGGCTGTGCGGCAGGTGTGTGTGTGTGTGACATCAGAAAATAGAAAAGTCATAGACACCGCTGGAAGTTTAAGTTTTTCTTGCTTGACATGTTGTCAGTCACCAATTGACCTAACATTTTCTTTGTGACTTATTTGCTTATTATAAATACATAAAGTACATAATTTAATTGCCGTTTATTGGTTTGAATATGAATTACTTCAGCGCAGTGACAACTAACTGGCTGTCACGCTTTTCTACCGCTGATAATACACATGCCACATCTTTCATATATCTTTCAATGATCGAACGCTTACGATTAGCCCCGACAAAACCTAGCACTGAAGGGCTTGAACGTGAACGAGCACAACTAAGGCGTAGCTTCAGCGCAACTTGAAATTACTTTGTGTGCAGTTAATACTGTTTGCTAGTTCAAGTTGTTAGTATTGTTGGTGTGTTATGCTTGTGGTGCTGTGGTGTTGTGGTGGGAGTCAACAGCAGAGAGCTCTTGAATGTATTAGTTAAACGCTAAATAGCCCCAAAACCCCATTTAAATAGTTGCAGCCATTGTGGTGGGAGTCAACAGCAGAGAGCTCTTGAATGTATTAGTTAAACGCTAAATAGCCCCAAAACCCCATTTAAATAGTTGCAGCCATATACCTATGAACAAGCTTTTGTGTGCGATAACCCTTTAGGGAATTCCCCTCTCATATACAGGCGGTTTTCAGGTTCTCGCGCTTATGGCAAACAAATACAGACGGGCGAGTGTATTTCTACCTTGGAAAGCTCCTCTGCAAACTTGTCCAATCCGTTGTTGTTGTAATTTGAGAATTCTGCCGGGTAAAAGTCCGCGTCCGTTCCGGTTACGTAGACCTGACTGCCGTGGAATGGTCTTGTGAATCCGTATTTCTCGGTTATGCTGAGGAATTACATACAGTTGTATGAACAGCAAAGTACAACATATCCGAATAACAACTCACTGTCCGTCATCAAAGTGTCGATCACCTTTCTGACCAGTTTCTAAAGTCAATTGGTTCAGTTTAGAGCTGCTCGAGTCTATTCAGCTTTAAAATTGTCCTACAAAGCACGTGTTTGTATATCAAATAAATATATGACACAAGCACCGCCGTACAACTGCATATGTATATGTGTACACGCCCACAATGGTGGCTTTAAGTGTACACTGTAGTGCTGCAGAGACAATACATGGAATGACGCGAAGAACGGAGGTGAGCGAAGTGTGTCATGTAGTGTCTGATTTGCAATGCACGAAAACGATAGAGACCAACATGTTTGTAACGATTCGAGTTGTTGTTATGTTCGATTGTATGGTTGCCTGGTGCAACTTATTGTCTATGCGCCTGCTGCTATACTACACAATATACAAAGGCAAAACTGAATTTGCGGGTGTGTATGCGAACACGGACCGGCTTTCTAGCAGTTGTGGGTGTCTACGCACACAAAGCCAGTGGCACGACCTCTTTGGACGACAAGCGTCAACCGCCCCGTCTTGCCAGCTGCCGGCGCATATAGCGGCTTTTATGGTAGGAAAAAGCGCACAGAAATAGAAGAAAACATGCGAAACATGGGTGGAGGCAGTGGAGGCAATGTTTGCTGAAACCGCTTACTTGTAAATATCCATTACGATAGCAAAACCCAAATACAACATCAATGAGGGGCTCGAAGCGCAAGCCATTGCTTGTTGGAGTGTGTTTTGTGTGTGTGCGCGCGCTGGGGGTGGTTCTGCTTTGGTACGCTCCCGTCGAAATATTAATGGACATTACGAAATTATTTTTCCTGCTTTTCACCTACAACGACATGCTTTTTAAATGTGTGATTGAATTTATGCTTGCTGAGCGGTATGTAGGCGCGTTCTTAATACATTTTAAGTAAGTAAATGTGTGTGTCTGTGCGCAATAGTAAAAAGTTCATACATATTTACGATGTAATATGTATGATTATTTACAAGTGGCACTATTGTTTTGTCCCCCTTCTTGCATATTTCTTTTTTCTTATGTATGCGCCTTTCTAGTTGGCATTTAGCAAGCAAACATGTATTTGTTATGCTTTGTTGTAATTATAATGCCTTACACTCATACAATTCTTTGTAATCTTCTTCTACATGCACGCGGGCGGCCGCATACGCTTGTGCTTTTCATTTTTGCTTATATTTTAGGTTAGCATGCCAACCGGCAACTCGTTACGGCGTATCGTCCCGGTGCCATCCCCACCCACAGCACCATTGCATCATCTTGTGTCGGCCGCATAAGTCACCACTGAAATACTGAGAAAGCGTGATGTGAAGGCATTTTAGTTTGGTCTGCCTTTTTGCGATGTCTCGGTGTTTGTTTGTTTTTGTTCTTTTTTTACTTTTATTTTCCTGTGAGCAGACTACATTTGACACTACTATAGTTGGCAGCGCAATGGAAAATACACGCACGGAAATTCGATTGCGCAAATATATACTTTTTGTATATATGTACATATAAGTAGATATGTATGTATATATACTCCTGGAACCGCATACATACTATATGTGCCGGAGAAACGGGGGGAAAAGTGCTGAAG
Organism: Bactrocera latifrons; assembly: GCF_001853355.1. Taxonomy (NCBI): domain Eukaryota; kingdom Metazoa; phylum Arthropoda; class Insecta; order Diptera; family Tephritidae; genus Bactrocera; species Bactrocera latifrons. The sequence goes on from NW_017537356.1 coordinate 1,115,482, forward strand.
TAAGAAGAATTCTTTGAATTGGTGCGAACCGAACTCAACTCAGCGAAATACAAGGGGGAGTTTTCATTATATAAGACTCCACTAAAAGCATTTTCCTTAACACTTGATGGCTTGAAAAGTAGAGTAATACAGCGTCATACACCGCACTATTGTTTCACTATTAAATCAGCGATATACTAGTCGCACAAATGTCTAAGTTAGCACATGCTTAAAGGCGGAGTACTTTTCATTTAACGATGCAAAAATGTTGCTTATTTTTCACTTTATTAATTTAATTTTAATTTTTTTAAAACTTAATTTGTCCTAAATGTTTCTATGAACGGACACTGACCGCTAACGCTGAACAGCTCGTCTACGCAAAGGTATTCACACTTCCATTGTCAGACTAGAAATACTCAGCGCTGCGCCTCTGTGCGACCAGCTACTTAGTATGTATGCTGTTCGGTTCGCTGTAACATGTTGGATGTTGCATGTTGGCGTCCAGACGACTGGCCCACAGCCAGAGAACAAGTTGTTTAATTTTCAATTTGGGACCGTGATGTGATTTAAAAGTCACGCTATATAAGAAACGCTAGCACCGTTCCTGGCCAGTCCTTAGTTGATTCTCGTGCCGCGATGTCATGTGGTTTAACAGTCCCGAGATGATGTACTTTGACAGTCGAGAGGTGATTTCGCGGGAAGCTGGCTGCCAGTTGGCGCTATTAAAGAAACGCAGGCAGCGTGCCTGGTCAGTGCTGAGGTGATTCTCGCGCCGCGATGTCATGTCTCGAGGTGATGTACTTTGACAGTCGAGAGGTGATTTCGCGGGAAGCTGGCTGCCAGTTGGCGCTATAAAAGAAACGCCGTGAAGCTCTTTCTTCGTGTAGAAAGTGTTGTCCGCACTTAAGCACCGCGATAAAACAATGCAATTTCCGTATTTTAAGGTGGTCTAAAACGCTTGCATTAGAAATTTTATGTGAAAATTACTTATGGACGAGTTCGAACAATTTTAGAGAGTTCCTATCATAATGAAACTCAGTCACCATACAGCCACTCAGTGTACTCTCTTCAAACGGTTGCAATGCAACCGCCGCTTCAGCAGACACAATGTTATCAGTGTCATTGACTGAGCCGGTCGTATGAATGGCGCCCTCGTACAGTGTGCTACATTCACGTTTGCTTTGTTCTGCAAAATTGCCTTGCACAACGCTGGTCAACTGCAATCAATATCCCATCCGCTGTGTCATTAAGCGCGGACGGTAGCATGCTGAACTCTGGCACCTCTCATGCTGGGGCAACCGCCCACAGACGAACTCTTTATAACCACTTTGGATGTTAGATGCTTCAAGTCTTTCGGTTATTAGCTCTTAAGTAATAAATACGTGTGAAGAAGGCCTTGGCATTATTAGCAGTTTTCAGTTGGCGCCAGCTTGTGAGTTTAAATGAGACACGCAGTGTAATGAACCCATCAACCGTCAATGTAGACGCACATTTTAGTTTTCATGAGATGAGGCACATATCTCTTGTTGGACCTTGTGAATATAACTGACCACTTGCTGAGCAGGAGCAAAGTTGCTTTAGGAGCGTTGCAGGTGAGGTTGCCCAATTACATTGGCATCATCTGCATACCTCAGCAGCTCGTCTCAAACTTGTTTACTTCTCCCACCCATTTGGACATATTTCTTTGTTTCTCACTTTGTGCTTCACCGCATTCGAATTTTTCCGCAGTTTTATGCCGACATAGCTCGACTTTTCTTCCTGCTAAACGGGCGTGATTAATGCACTTGGAATGCAAGCCTCCCAAAGCAACTCTTATCAGGCGGACTTGCCTCGTCACAGCTGCACAACTTCGCTTTTGCATTTATTCTTTCCTTTTTTGTTTTTGTAGTCTAACTGCCGTTGCCGCATGCAGGGCTTTAACTTTGGCCTCAGTCCTTGCTTGCTTACCTCTTCAAACAGGAAAACGAAGTGCACAACGCCGTCTGAGGGTGTCCTTCGCATGAACGAGTTGAATGAATTACGCTTCTGACTGATGAACGAGAATGCATGGATTATGTGTTTCCGTGTGTTAAAGAGCATTGCAACAATTGAAATTGTGGGCGCGCTTCGGCAAGTGTAGCCTCCTAGCAGATTGCAGATTGCACATAGCAGCCACTACAAAGAGCTATTGAGTTCGAATGCAATACTGCGATAAATGGCGACTTTTGAGTACGATTTTGTTCATAACACCCAAGCGTTTATAAAAGTAAATCTTTTCACATACAGATAAGTATATGGTATTTATGCAAATTTACAAATCAAACTTAGTCTAATCAATCTCCAGTGTTTTCAAGTTGTGGCTTATGCTGTCCGCCTGCCGGTTCGCTTCGGGAACTACAGCTTTCAGTTTCTTGCTTTTGTCGATTTTCCATGCATCGGGGTTCATTAAATAATTCCTAACAAGTACTCGAATTTAGTAGTCCTACAAAAATCAAAATTATCTTTGTCAAAATAGTACCTCTTCTCTATGAGTAGTCCCGTCCATTTCGCTTTCAAATCGGCCAAAGAGCCGGCCTTACCGCCATACTCCTCCGGCAGCATATCACGAGGAAAATGTTTGTAGGGCGTATCGGCCTTGGGTAGATGAAAGTGAATCTGTTTTTAGCAGAAAAATATCTCAATTGTCAATACGGCTAACCGTTGCGAGGGCGGTTTACGCTCACTTACCAGATTAAACACCTCACTCTTAATGAAGGGCTTCACCACCGTCAACACTTTATCCAGATAAGATGGACAATTCAATACGTGTATGGCCTTCAAACGCACTGGGTGTGCCTCTTGTACGAATTTCATATAAACACGCAGCGAGCTGAACACTGTGCGCGCAACATGCCGCAAACTGTAGCCGGCCATGTCGAAAATGGGCACCTCGCCATCACACATGCCCGCCTCGTCGGGCAGTACGAATCGCAGGTCGGCCATCATAAAGAACACCTTAATGCTGGCCGTAAAGTTAAACTGAAGATCAAACATTTATTTAACGTTAAAATACAACAACAAAATTAAATAGTGCACCTTATCTGCATCAAAATCGGTAAGACGATACAAAAGCAGCTTGTTTTTGTCCGGTGTCAGTCCAGGCAGAGGCAACAAGTCGCTGAAATAGTTATATTTAAACACACAAAAAGAAACAGTTTAAAAGCCAAACCGGTAACGGTCAAACAAGAATATGCAATATTACGGAAACCGCAGAAACGGTAAATATAGTGGTAATCATATGTTTGCAACAACTGGTTTAGTAGACAAATCGCCAATACAGCGCCTTCGCCGTTACTTACGCGACTTGCAACAGCTGCTGCGACTCTTGATCCGTGGGATCGCGTTGCAGAAATATGTGCGCATACTTGTTGCGCAGCGCATAATTGAGCTCAAGCAAGCGTTGGGCGCCCGCCACATCGCCGAACATCGAATAGAGGAAGCGCTCGAGCACCGGCTTCTCTGCAAAAGACATAGAAACAAACGAAAGCTCAGTCGAAGGCGCGAACGAAGCCTTCTAAAACAACATTGTATACACATATGTTTATATATTATATATGTGCATTTATGTACATTTGAGCGTATGTATTGTTCACGCAAAAAACGGCGCGGTTTTAGCAAAAAAAATTGCACCTAAAATTGCACTGTTTTTCACATGTTTGACGCAATTTTCACGTAAACATGTAATTACAGGTGCATTTACATATGTCTGTATATATATATTTGTATGTAGATGTATATTAAGGTAATTGGGTTGTAAGTGCAATAGAAATAAATGACACCGTCTTTCAGTATCTTCTTTAATGGAACCGGTTTAACCTACTGTTTTGTTATTATTTTGTTGTTATTCGCTTGCCATACACACTTACTTACAAAGCAAATGAAAACTAGCTGCTACAAGTCCCAACGCAGTGACACTAGGAAAATTGTAGTAACTAATTGGTAGCCTGAACAATATATACCTACTTTAGCACGACTGCGATTAAGTCTGGCCGAGGTGTGAATATACATACATACATTATATGGTACTATGTACATTTTAGCAATGCAAAGTTGTGTAGTTAAGTAATATTTATTTGAGTAAATCATAAAAATTACTATGTTGCGATAAGTATCAAGTCATCCCTTATTTGCTTATATTGGGTGGTCGCAAAAGTTTTTTCGTATTTTGTCCAGATGTGGTTACAGACGTATGTATATCTCCAATGCTACCAATCACATTGTGTTATACCATGTAGTGTTGGAAAGGTGAGATTTTAAGCTTCGTTTAACCAAAAAAAATTTAAAATTTTTTTATTTATTATTATAAATATAAAAAAAAAGTTGATTAGAAATACGAAAAGACTTTTTCGACTACCCAATATGATGCTTATATAAACATAACATATTAAGTAATATTTATGCGCAAACCAAAAACAAAAATACATAAATGTTTTGTTGACCAGTTTTATTTATAATGACTTTTGGACTGCATATCTTATTATTATTTTTTCTTTTTTTCGCTAATAAAAATTTGTATGGGATTTAATTTATATTTTAATAAAGCACCTTCGCGCGTTATTATTACTACAGGTTTATTATTTTTGGTTATGTGTGACCTTAATTAGGAAAGAGAGTAACCATTCCACAACACTGATTATTTGTTATTGCTGCACACACATTAAAACATAAACACAATTATTAAGTATTAAATTTTATTTAATTACAAAAACAGAATGCAAACCGTGCTTTAATAAGTTTACAATAACAACAATAACAACGGTTAGCAAAAATTGAATGGAAACTGGCCACTTGTCACTGGCAGTCGCGCCGTAAATGGCACACGTATGACTTTGAAATTCCCTCAAACGAGATCAAAATAAGTAAACAGAACATCGCCTGCTTAGTATGCTAGACAACGCAACGGTTTATGAGCTGGATTAGTGACTGTGCTTGGTAGGCATGCTTGTTTGCAAACAATTGTAAAAATTATAAACCATTTGAGCAACCAAGCAGTAAGTTTTTGTAATGTATTAGGATTTTGTAGTTGAGAGCTTAATAACTGTAATAGAACATTTCGAAACGCGATAGCTAAATTTAAAACTGCGTCTCACCTATAGCTTGTGGCAAGTGCGGCTGCGTCCTAATCCAATTTTCCAACACTTTGACAAGTTCATCTAATTCAGGTCTTAAAACCATTTTGTTTCTGGAAGGAATTGCAAACACCAAACCAGAGAAATTAGAAAAATAACGCAATTAGTTTTGTAAACAAAAAATCAGTGAACATCAAATTAGTTTTGTGAATTCCACGTGAGAATTGTTTCTTTCACTATTGCACTTTTTGGTTTATCCACTTCTCAAACACACATATGTTCTACGGTAGACTGAAATTTACACTTCTATGCAAAAGATGAGCAACGTTGACAAACGAACTACCGCTTGCAAGATACCCGCAGCAACTGTGCTCGCCTCCAAGCCGGACGAACTAATATGTACATATATATAAGCACGGCGACAAACTTCTACGAAGTTAGCTTGCATAGTACAAAGTACGAAATGAGCATCACGTTTAAGCCATATTTTTTGCGATTGTGGCTCCGATAGAGTCGATCCAGTGTTAAAAATTAAATGCAGCAATTTGGGCCACATCCCGGCAGTCACAATGGAAACTATTCATTTTCTTATTTTTTCCCATATTTTTAAATTCATTGTCAATTCCAAGCAAAGTTACTTATGTACAAAACGTTGTTTATTTAGCGACATTGGAATTTACTGCAGCGACCGTTACGCATGCGCGAGCACATCCTATTTATCAAAAGCCGCCCAAGCATTTGCACTCACCTGGATAGACGTGTCGATTCAATATATTTCGAAATGTAACATATTGATACTTAATTTAAAAGAATGAAAAAAATAAATAAATAAAAAATGCAATTGTTAGATAGAAGACTTGATGATTATCACGGATCGTGGAGTTTTAAATAATGATTTGGTTACGATGGCAAAATAGAGATTTAAGTCTTAAAACTTTTAAAATTACTTATAATACATTTGTACATCCTGTTGATCATATTTAATGCATAAGTATATGCATTCTGTTGAACCGAAACTCAGATGTATTCATATGTGTGGCTGTTCCCATTGGCGCAAATTAAAAACTTCGCTTATGTTGTTAACAGCGCCATCTATACTATTAACACCTAACTTTCTCGTATATTTTGTTTTAATAAAGCTTTTAAATTTTAACACTTTGGCAACTCTGAACACAAAAAGCAAACACGAGCCGCATCGTCAACTACACGCAGAAATTAAAGAAAAACATTGAAGAATACACTAATTTTTTTTAATTATTTAAGTAATATTCAATATTTATAAAAGAAAATACATTCGGAGTGGGAAAAAGGCAACAGCAGTTTAATAAAAAACAGTTTATACATACTGTATACAAAAACATAGTAACAACGTGCCGCGTGGAGCAGCACATACAGTTAATATATTTGGCAGTATATTTAAGCCGCAGCACTGAATTCGTGCCACGCGCCCCTTCCGCTAGTCCACAGGATGGTACCAATAGGTGTTGTACACGGTCATCCGGGCGTGCACCAACCACAACCAATGCCCACGGCACCTTCGGGTCCCAACACCCTACAATCTTCTTCATCAGCAACAACTAGCACTCCGTCAAACAAGAGTTCAATGTCTGTAAAACCGAACTATGCGCTGAAGTTTACTTTGGCTGGACATACGAAAGCAGTGTCCGCTGTTAAATTTAGCCCAAACGGGGAATGGCTAGCTAGCTCATCGGCCGATAAACTGATAAAAATATGGGGTGCGTATGACGGTAAGTTCGAAAAAACCATATCTGGCCATAAACTCGGCATTAGTGATGTCGCTTGGGCGTCTGACTCGCGTCTATTGGTAAGTGCGAGTGATGACAAAACGCTAAAAATTTGGGAACTGAGCTCAGGAAAATGTTTAAAAACACTTAAAGGACACAGCAATTATGTTTTTTGCTGTAACTTTAATCCGCAATCTAATCTAATAGTATCAGGCAGTTTTGATGAAAGCGTACGTATATGGGATGTTCGTACCGGCAAGTGCTTGAAGACTCTTCCAGCTCATTCTGATCCAGTGTCTGCAGTTCATTTTAATCGTGACGGCTCTTTGATTGTAAGTTCAAGTTACGACGGACTTTGTCGTATTTGGGATACAGCGAGTGGACAGTGCCTGAAAACACTGATTGATGACGATAACCCACCAGTAAGCTTTGTTAAATTCTCTCCCAATGGAAAGTATATTCTGGCTGCGACGTTGGACAACACTTTGAAGCTGTGGGACTACTCGAAAGGAAAATGTTTGAAAACTTATACAGGCCATAAAAATGAAAAATATTGTATATTTGCAAATTTTTCTGTAACCGGTGGCAAGGTAAGTGAAAATAAGTGTTAGAGCTTTGTGCCAACAAATTTGTATGCAATTTTTGTTTGCTTTCGCAGTGGATTGTGTCAGGCAGTGAAGACAACATGGTTTACATATGGAACCTACAGAGTAAAGAAGTTGTGCAAAAGTTGCAAGGTCATACAGATACTGTTCTGTGTACAGCATGTCATCCAACTGAGAACATAATTGCTTCTGCAGCGCTAGAAAACGACAAGACGATCAAATTATGGAAAAGTGACACTTAAAATTATCTGGCCGCTTATTTTGCTTATTTGCATACTTATAGTTTATTGATAAAATTAGTTTAAGAAATTATTATCAAAACCTTTAATATATGTATCTACTTTTTAAAACAAAAACTCACATATATATAAATTCATCTATTTCATTTCTGATATGTATCTGTACGAAGACGAAATTGTCATCAAAATAAAGTTCTGCACCAAGAATTCCGCGTCTGGGTTCCTTTCTTAGCAAACAAAAGTTCGAATGAATCGAACATCATACTTATCTGAACACTGAATTCGGGGGTTTCTATTATAAGTTTGCGGCAATTTCGCAATATGATGGACTTGTTTGACAACCACAAAATCCAATGTCATTTTGCAGACAATAATATTTTTTATTAGATACGGCAACATTGTTTTCTTATCCACGTGAAGCAAACTGGTGAAACTGCATCATCAGTCGTCTGCATTTTCCAAAATATCCAAATTTGTTTCGTGTATACCTTTTCATAATAATACGATAAAATAAATATTTTGCAGCATGTCAAAGGCGAAAGGAAAAAAGAAAAACGAACGGTTCGAAGATGAAGAGGATTCTGAACAAGTGAAGCCAGTGCCCAACAAGAAGAATAGTAAAAAGGGAAAAAAGGGTAAACGTGGCGGAGATTCTAGTGAAGACGAGTCTTTAGCTAGTAGCAAAGTGACCAGTATTGATGCCGATGATTTGGAAAGTATACAGTCTGGAACTAAAATGGCGCCTTCGAAAGGAAAAAAGGGAAAGAAAGGCAAGCGAAAAGATGACTGGAGTGATAATGATGACGAACCAGATGATATCGTACAAATAGGTGGTAAGAATAAATTGTCAAACGCACAAGACAGTGATGATGAGGAAGTTATTGTTCCTCAACCAAGTTCCATTGCTAAGAAACAGGGAAAGAAAGGAAAAAAGAATAAAAAGAAGGATGAATTTAGCGATGATGAGGACAGTAATACTCCAAAGTCAAATTTCCTTGATTTGGAAGAAGAAGATGATGAAGATCTTATTGTAGCCGCTAAACCATCAGCAAAAAATTCTAAAAAAGAACAGCAACACAAAGTCAATAAATTTGCCATTAGTGACGATGATGACGAAGACGAAGAGATTGAGGACGAGTTAGGACAAGAAGAAAACTCAATTGAAACGGTTAAGCTTGATTCAGAGAAAAGCATAGCGAGTACAGAAAATGTAGAAGACTGTGAAATTACCAAACAAATCCAAGATTTGCAAATTGAAGACAACGTACCTAAAGAAATTCAACTTTTACCCGATGAGGACCAAACAGAGGAAAAAGAAATCAAAGAAGCAGCTAAAGAGGATACAGTTGAATCTACTTTAAAAGAAAAAAAGTTAACCCACAAAGAAAAAAAGAAACAAAAGAAACAACAAGAATACGAAAAACAAATGGAGCTTATGACAAAGAAGGGTGGCTCTGGACATTCCGACTTAGATAGCAACTTCACTATGAGTCAAGTGCAACGTACTGCTGGTCAGCAAGCACAATTAGAACACGCAGTCGACATTAAAATCGAAAATTTCACCATATCAGCTAAAGGTAAATTATTGGTACAATTATTTTAAAACTTCCTTCGGATCGGACTGTAACCATTTGTATCTTTTACAGGCAATGACTTATTTGTGAATGCCAACTTGTTGATTGCTCACGGACGTCGCTATGGTTTGGTAGGCCCTAATGGTCATGGAAAAACTACTCTACTCCGTCATATAGCCACTCGCGCTTTTGCTATACCGCCTAATATTGATGTATTGCTTTGTGAACAGGAAGTCGTGGCCACAGATAAAACAGCGATCGATACGATTCTAGAAGCTGATGTAAAGCGAAATAACCTTTTGGCAAAGAGCAAAGAGTTGGAGGATCAGTTTGCCGCTGGCGATATGAGTGTGCAAGAAGAACTAAATGACACATTTGCAGAGTTAAAAGCTATTGGAGCGTATTCGGCAGAAGCCCGTGCTCGACGTATTTTGGCTGGTTTGGGTTTTAGTGAAGAAATGCAAAATCGTCCGACTAACAAGTTTTCTGGTGGCTGGCGTATGCGAGTCTCATTAGCCCGTGCCCTTTATTTGGAACCAACGCTACTTATGCTTGATGAACCTACAAATCATTTAGATTTGAATGCTGTTATATGGTTGGACAATTATTTGCAAGGTTGGAAGAAGACTCTACTGATAGTTTCTCACGACCAGAGTTTCTTGGATAATGTATGTAACGAAATAATTCATCTCGATCAAAAAAAACTTCATTATTATAAAGGTAATTACTCGATGTTTAAGAAAATGTATGTTCAAAAGCGTCGTGAAATGATTAAAGAATATGAGAAACAAGAGAAGCGTATTAAAGAGTTGAAAGCTCATGGCCAATCGAAAAAGGCGGCTGAGAAAAAACAGAAAGAAGTTCTCACGCGTAAACAAGAAAAGAATAAATCTAAACAACAAAAGCAGGACGATGATGAGGGCCCACAGGAACTATTGGCTCGTCCGAAAGAATATATTGTCAAATTCCGTTTTCCAGAACCATCACAGTTACAACCGCCCATTTTAGGTATCCACAACGTTACCTTTGCTTTTGAAGGTCAGAAACCTTTGTTTATCAACACTGATTTCGGTATAGATCTAACCAGTCGGGTGGCCATTGTAGGACCGAACGGTGTGGGAAAATCTACTTTTCTGAAATTGCTATTAGGCGAACTCGAACCGCAAAAAGGAGAACAAAGAAAGAATCATAGACTACGTGTTGGTCGCTTTGACCAGCACTCCGGTGAACATTTAACAGCTGAGGAATCTGCAGCGGAATATCTGCAGCGTCTGTTCAATCTCCAACATGAAAAAGCACGTAAAGCTCTTGGTTCCTTTGGTCTCGTAAGCCATGCCCATACAATTAAAATGAAGGATCTTTCTGGTGGACAAAAAGCACGTGTTGCACTCGCCGAACTCTGCCTGAGTGCTCCTGATGTTTTGATCCTTGACGAGCCAACTAATAATTTGGATATTGAGTCTATTGATGCATTGGCAGAGGCCATTAACGAATATGAGGGTGGAGTGATAATAGTTTCTCACGACGAAAGATTGATACGTGAAACTGGATGTACACTATACGTAATAGAAGACCAGACGATCAATGAAATCGATGGTGAATTCGATGACTACCGCAAGGAGGTTCTCGACGCACTAGGAGAGGTTGTCAATAATCCCAGTGTCGTTGCCAATGCAGCTGTATTGCAATAACAACCGCTTTCTTTGAAGTTAGTAATTTGAAATTGTTTTGTTACACATACTATACAAATAACATATTGAAATTATTTAAAGAAATATACTGTTAAAGTTGAATTTAAAAAGGCACCACTTAAACTCAAGATGAATATTTTTCGTGCTATGATAAAGAAATAATGTGAAATTATGCTTAAAATACATGTTATAAAAAAGAGATCGATTCATTTGAACGGTCAATGCTTTAATTATTGTTATTATATTAAATTAACACATTTTGTTTAATGTGTTAATTTAACGTGTTAATTTAACATGTTTAATAACAATGGATATATCATTAGGATTAAATTCCCTCCATAAGTAGTTACATATGTAAACAACCGTCGTCTAGCCCATTCATAATATTTTGCACACAACCCTCAATGATTAAAAATTTCAATTGCACGCACCAATATAATTAAGCTGGTTTTATATGAAACATAGATATGTGGCATCACTATTAGAGCTTTTAAATTTGCTTTGTCAAATGCAATTTATAAGCAGGTTGTCACAAGTTTCCCATTTTCAGTGAACGTATAAACTCGGCGAAAAAAATAAAAACGATGAAATTTGAAAGTATATCGCTTTTTTAGGTATTTGCTAAAAAGTGCTTTGAATCGTTAAACATTTCGTTGGTAAATTTCTAAATATCAAGTACGGAAACACGCTTTCCTTAAGGATTAATAAAGTCTTCAGAAACAAAAGTTATGAATGAATTGGGAACAGAGGGATCAGACTCAAATGCTTTGACCTCAAAGAGCGAACAAGTTTCTTTTATTGGTTTAGAAAATAACATTGGACAAAGCAATACATTCAACAATCCGACAATTGTAAAATTTCCTGAAAATAAAAGAACAATGGATAATGAAAATATCCGCCTGCCTATTGAAGGCATGACTTGCCAGAGTTGCGTAAGGAATATCGAGAGCACAATATCAGGAAAGCCAGGAATAATAAATGTTCGTGTCGTTCTTGAAGAAAAATGTGGTTATTTTGAATATAACCCCGAGCAAACGGATCCCAGCAAAATCGCATTTGAAATAGAGGAAATGGGTTTCGATTGTCCGTATACGCTATCACATCAGGCCTTTGAAAAGACCATGCGAAGGGACAGTTGTGTTGGTGCCGAGACTCAAATACGCATTATTGGTATGACTTGCAATTCATGTGTTCGGAACATTGAAGGAAATATAGGAACAAAGCCTGGTATATTACAAATAAACGTTAGTTTAGATGATAAGTGCGCTACGGTAAAGTACGATGCAAGACAATTTACGCCCACAGACATTACTGATATGATTGACGACATGGGTTTTGAAGCAACCGTATTGGAAAAAGATAACGTTGGTGACGGAATTAGTTCAAGCAAAGTTTTAACTGAACAGAATTCAAAATCGCCTAAGAAGCAACAGGTGGCAAATGTAACATCTGCGAACATTTCCCAAAAAGCTCATACAGAAGTGTCCATGGATGGGTCGCTATCCAAATGCTTTCTACATATACGTGGTATGACATGCGCCAGTTGTGTGGCAACTATTGAAAAACACTGTAAAAAGATATACGGGCTGGATAGTATACTTGTTGCACTACTTGCTGCTAAAGCAGAAGTGAAATATAATGCAAATGTTGTGACAGCGGAAAATATAGCGAAATCCATCACAGAACTGGGATTTCCTTCAGAAATCATCGATGAACCGGGCAGTGGCGAGTCGGAGGTAGAAATTGAAATCACAGGTATGACCTGCGCGTCTTGTGTGAACAAAATCGAAACGCACGTATTAAAAGTGAAAGGCGTTACTGCAGCGTCTGTTACGTTATTGACTCGAAAAGGTATGTGAACAATAATATAAATAATCTTAAAACTTTGTTGAAAGGTTTTCTTGCCAACTAGCGATAGTAATTACATACACTATATAGTCAATGGCAGAAGCTATTATTTCCAATACATTTACTTTTTGTGGGATTAAAGATTATTTCTATTAAATAGTTGTTTATTGTGTCATAAATGTTAATTAAATATAAAAAATTTAAAGGTAAAACTCTTTTAGTTAAATTGATAAAACATATAAACGATATTTGCTTCAATATTTTATAAAACGTATGGGCAACGCATTTGTACCCGTATGCGTACATATTCACAAATACATATTTGTGTATGCTTAAAATGTATGTATGTTATTTACTAAATATGTATGTAATACGTTTAAATTACATATGCTCGATAATATTAATCCTCAAATTGAGAGTAAATTAACAGGCGAATATATTTAGGTAGGAGTATGACAGAGTGTCGAAATAAATGTGATAATGATGTCTGCAAAATATTTAAATTCTTATTTTTTCAATGCCCCAATAGTGCTTGATAACAAAAGGATCGACACCCAACCGCTTATCACTGAAAATATTGCTGAGGTATTAAATTTGTTAGAAGTTATCTTAAATTCACACATAGAAGTAAGACTTTTACCTACAGTAGACTTTTTAATTAAGGCTCCCACAATTTCATGTTAACCATGAATTGATATGTATGTATGTAGATAACATAAAATTGTAATAACGATAGGGTGCCTACATCTTTGATATACATTTTCCTATAGGCTTATTTTATTTAGCAAAGTATATTGGATAATATATCGATATCATTTGCATTTGCATCTATACATTTATTTATGGGTAATATGTCATCATTAAAATGCAATTACATATCCGTTCTCATTCTTATCATTTGTTGTGACATGTGAAATGTTAAAAAAAGTGAAATATTCAATGGTTATAAACACTTTTCCTGAGCATACAATTAATATAGGATATATTCATCAAATTGGAAATTTACAAAGAAAATTAAGTTAGATTTACTTGTATCACTTACATTGTAGGTAAATTCCGCTATAATACCGAAAAGACGGGACCTCGCAGCATTTGCGAAGCCATTGAGCAACTGGGTTTTCAGGCACGTCTGCATAATGGCAGAGACAAGATGACCCACGACTATTTGCAGCATAAAGAAGAGATTGCAAAATGGCGCAACGCTTTCTTGGTGTCTCTTATATTTGGCGGGCCATGTATGGTTGCCATGATCTATTTCATGGTTGAAATGAATGACAGAGGTCACGCAGCTATGTGTTGTCTAGTTCCCGGGTTGTCAATGGAAAACCTGGTAATGTTTCTGCTCTCAACGCCGGTGCAATTTTTTGGTGGATGGCATTTTTACGTACAATCTTTTCGAGCCATACGTCACGGTACCACTAATATGGACGTACTAATTTCTATGGTCACCACAATATCCTATATTTACTCTGTGGCTGTAGTGATAGCCGCTGTGTTGATGGAGCAAAACTCCTCGCCATTAACTTTCTTTGATACGCCGCCCATGTTGTTGATTTTCATATCTTTAGGTCGCTGGTTGGAACACATTGCAAAGGGAAAAACTTCAGAAGCATTATCAAAACTTTTATCACTGAAGGCGGCTGAGGCATTGCTGGTCGATGTGTCTCCTGACTTTGACATAAAATCAGAAAAAGTTATATCAGTGGACTACGTGCAACGTGGTGATGTTCTCAAGGTAATACCGGGTGCCAAGGTGCCTGTGGATGGCAAAGTACTTTACGGCAGTTCAACATGTGATGAAAGTCTCATAACCGGCGAGTCAATGCCGGTTGCCAAACGAAAGGGCGCAGTGGTAATTGGTGGTTCAATTAATCAGAATGGTGTCTTACTTATATCTGCTACTCATACTGGGGAAAATACTACCTTATCTCAAATTGTGCGCCTGGTTGAAGAGGCGCAAACTTCCAAAGCTCCAATACAACAGTTAGCTGATCGTATTGCAGGTTATTTTGTTCCATTTGTTGTGGCAGTATCGAGCGTAACATTGATCGGTTGGTTAATTGCTGGATTCACTGATCCAGACCTTGTGCCCGTAGCTATGGAACACAAGATGCACATGGATTCACATGCAATTGTCATTAGTCATGCTTTCAAGTGTGCACTCAGCGTATTAGCAATTGCATGCCCCTGTGCGTTGGGTCTGGCCACTCCGACTGCCGTTATGGTAGCTACAGGTACAGGTGCGATCAATGGTGTACTTGTTAAAGGTGCCACAGCATTGGAAAATGCTTATAAGGTATGCGTTTGAAATACATTTTTAATTTTTGAATAAATTAAATATTTCTTCAATAATAGGTTAAAACCGTGGTGTTCGACAAAACGGGTACCATTACGCATGGAATGCCTATGACTTCTAAAATAGTTATGTTTGTCAAACCCGCTGTCTGTAGCTTGGCACGTGCGGTAACTATTATCGGTGCTGCAGAGTCGAATAGTGAGCATCCAATTGCATCTGCTATAGTACGCTTCTCCAAAGATTTATTGGGCTTACAAACATTTGGCAAAACACAGAACTTTCTCGCAGTACCAGGTTGTGGCATAAAGGTTACCGTATTGCAGTACGAACAAGCGTTGCGTCAGGCTACTATTGCTGAAAAAGTAATTAACTATGAGAATAATTACCGATCAAATCCAAGCACAGTGCATACGGAAAACGGTGCAAGCATTGAGGAACTCATACCGCAGTTGCCTACTAGTAAATCCATGGAGCTACAACAGCAACAACAATTGCTCCAATTAGACGAAACACTGTATGGCGCCGCAGCAAACACAGGAACTATCTCAAATGTATTGAGTAGTGAGATAAATGTGTTAATTGGCAACCGTGAATGGATGCATCGCAACGGTATAGTCGTGCCACATGAAATCGACAACTGCTTGAGTGAAGAAGAGTCGAAGGGACATACAGCTGTGCTTTGCGCACTGAATGGTCAGTTAATATGCATGTATGGAGTATCGGACATGGTCAAACCTGAGGCGCATCTAGCTGTCTACACACTAAAAAAAATGGGTATCAACGTAATTTTGCTAACTGGTGATAACGAAAATACTGCTGCAAGTATAGCTAGACAGGTAAGTAACAAGCACCAACGGAAAATTTTCGCTTTATTTTACGTTATTGCAGGTTGGAATTAAGCGCATCTTTGCCGAGGTTTTACCATCGCACAAGGTGGCTAAAATACAACTAATACAGGAAAGCGGCGTGCGGGTTGCAATGGTTGGCGATGGCGTCAACGATAGTCCTGCTCTTGCTCAAGCTGATGTGGGCATTGCGATCGCTGCTGGTACCGATGTAGCAGCTGAGGCGGCCGATGTGGTACTTATGCGTAACGACTTGCTCGACGTGGTGGCTTGCCTTGATCTGTCCCGCCGCACAGTGCGCCGTATACGGTACAATTTCCTGTTTGCCAGTATGTACAATCTACTCGGTATACCGCTGGCTTCAGGCATATTTGCACCTCTCGGTTTCACATTGCAGCCGTGGATGGCATCAGTAGCTATGGCAGCCAGTTCGGTTTCCGTAGTCTGCTCGTCATTAATGCTTAAATGTTATCGCAAACCATCGGCTGCTTCGCTGCGCACACCCGAATATATGAAATATTTGGAGCAAGAACGCGGCGACGACCGTGAAATCGACAAATTGTCCTTACATCGCGGTTTAGAAGACCTACCGCGCGCGAAGTTAAATCGCTCAAATAGTTCTTTGTTGTCGCGAATTTTCCTAGGGGGAGCACAAAGCCGATATGATCACAATGAAGGTAGTCTCTTGGAGACAGGAAGTGGTGAGTTCACACCTAAAATTGTAAAGACGAAGAGCATCAAGAACGTGACGGAAATGCAGAAATTGTAGAGTGATTAAAGGCAAGTGCTTAGTGATTGTCCGTAGGCAGTGAAATGTAGAAGTTGTTTTTGTTATTTTATATGTTATATTTATATATCCGAGACATATGTATATGAATTGTAGGAATAAGGAGCAGAGCGCAGAAAATTTTCCATATATTTAGGTTCCTCATTTTAAAAACCACCTCTTTTGTACCGTTTTTGTACTTTGCCTAGTTATGAGCATTTACTTTCAACATTTGTATGTATGTACATATATAACAAATATGCATCTGAGCTAAGTCAACGGATAGTGTACGACGAACAAATATTGATTAAGCTAATCTATACACAAAATTTTTTCCATTTTTTGCCTTCCTATAAATAACCAACCTGAACAATAAAATCCTTAAATGTACGATAAACTAACAAGTGTGCATATAAAATCGTGAAACATATTAAACCTTATTTTTTGTATATATACAATATAGTCATATATATACGTATTTTTCAAAACTATTAAGAATAAAGACCCTGTATCAGTGAAAATCCAAGCAAATGCGTTAATTCTACTCTTGTTGCAGCGTCAATATACATGTATGAGGTGCCTGCGAGTAGTGAAGTTTGCATATGTT
Organism: Bactrocera latifrons; assembly: GCF_001853355.1. Taxonomy (NCBI): domain Eukaryota; kingdom Metazoa; phylum Arthropoda; class Insecta; order Diptera; family Tephritidae; genus Bactrocera; species Bactrocera latifrons. Next base: position 1,132,764 of record NW_017537356.1, read on the forward strand.
TCGATTCCTATCAAATTAAGACGATAGTGCCATACAAATAAAAAGAAATTTCTGATAATTTTTATTTTTACAATTTAAAATAGTAAAAAAAAACTTACTTTAAGCTATTTTTAGTTCTAATATACATATGAAACAGCGTTTTTAAAACTCCAATATGATCGACCGACTTTTAAATACATATCTACATAGAGCCTCAAGAACAGAGATATGTATATTCAACGAGATGATAAAAAACATACACATTATACAAGTTTTAATTTCAAAATTAATCACTACAGTGTTATTTATCATGTTCAATATGAGAGAACAAAAGTGAATATTTGATAAATGCGCGAGCTGATGACTGTGGCCCATAAATCATTGAAATGTGTGGTTAAAAAGAACAGAACTACTTAAAAAGTAAAATAATTACTCGTGGCACAATTATTTCACTAAACAAAAAATTATTATTTATACAGCAGCGCAGATGTTTTCTTTCAACGAATTGTTTGCTTAAGGCGTAATGATATTACTTCCGCACGTATATATATCTCTATGTACGTATTTTTATTTAATTTTCGACTTAATCAGCCAAAATGTCAACACGTCTACAACAACTGGTGCAAAATAGTTTTTGACTTACTGCTGTTTGATCAAACACGTAGCAACTTCAACTCAAATATTTTTTACAAATAATACAAAATCAGGATGAATTTATGATTGTATAAATACCTAAGAGAAAAGGCCAACGATTAATTCCATCACATGTACTCCATTTAGTGATGAATGAGTTTAGTACCATTTTCTTTATATAATATGTTCACCTGTAAGTGAATTCATTTTATTGACTCAAAATTTTCAAATTATTTAAGTTTTTTAAACTACTGCGAATAAAAAGTGGTAATTACTAATGCAGGGCACATCATTGCTTTTAAATTTATTTTGAACCACCGCCAGTCCACTATGTGTAACCGGATTTTCCAAGAACTCTTTAAAACTCTTATCCTCCGTCGTGATTTTTTAACATTCCTCTATTATTTCCATCGGCGAACGCTCCGTGCCATTTTCCAATTTAGTTTTAGTAATCGGGTATATATGCAAGTTTTCCTTAAAGTCCTTAATGTCTACTATTGTTGTTGCATCCCCATCCTTCGGTATGAACCGCACATCCAATTTGCTAGCTAATGCATTGAAAAGCTCTTCATCATCGACCTCCGATTCACTGCCACTGCTGCTCGCGCTGTCCTCATTAGAGTTCTCCTCGTCACGTTTAGCCGAACGCTTAGAGCGCACTGCGTCCTTATTGCCGATTACTTGTACTGACAACTTGCGTAAATTTGTTCGTTCGTTGTTTAGACAAAAATCGATTATGTCTTGCTTAGTTAACGCTCGCAAAACGTCAACTTCACGCCGCCTTCGATCAAAAACATATTCCTCAGATGTGATCTCCTCCCAATTATGAGACACTTCTTCTGCGAGTGATATATCGACAACCTGCTTAATTTTTATTAAGGACTCTCGAACATGTTCGAAGTCTTCTTCACTCATCTCTTCCAAAATTTGCAACATTTTTCCTCGAAACACTTCAATCCTTTCATCCACATGAGCGGCACTAAACTTTGTTTCCTGTGAATTTACAGCGATTGAGTAACCAATTATACCATAGTTCATTCGCACTGATGCCGAAACATAGTATCCCAGTTGCTCCTTCGTACGGAGTGTGTCGAATAATGGTTCCTCAACAAACATCATTAATAGGTCCAAGATGCTTTCGACTCGGAGAGAACACGGACCTATTTGGTAAAAGTTACAAATTACAGTGTTCACATCCTCTTCATTGAGAGAACGGCAGCGTATGAAGTGAGAACCTTGCGGCAACTGGACGGTACGATTCTCAATGTATTTAGTCTAAGGAAACAAGATATTAAAAAATATAAAGTTTTAGTAGTAGTGCTTCACATTTACTATACCTCCTTGATATTGCGACAATTAAGAGTAGTTAACACGGAATTCATTACATTATGTGCTGACTCCTCTGTCAAATTACCCTGCATTAGTGTCTGCAAATATAATTCACTTGTATAGGCGTCGGAGAAATGCAACACATCATTTAATGTAAGGCTATCTAAACATTTATATTTAGTTATAATGGGCCAGCGGATGTGCTCTACGATACTTAAACGAATATCCCTAAAAAATAAACAATACGGATTTCTGGGCTAGGCTGTGTACAAGTTTTCAAGTTTCTTACTTGTTGAGAGTTCTCGGCTTGATCAACGAATTGAAATAAGATTTCTTCTGATCTGTTTTGAATATATTAAACTGATCTTCCGTTATGTGTTCACGCATTGACACCATAGCTTTGGTTATAATGCCCACAAGCAAATGCAATTTTTCATTATAACCATTCACCTTGCAATTATGCAAAATAAAATAGTAAATTAATCGTAGTGAATCTAAAATGATGTCAAGTATACATACCTTTAGTATAATGCCCTTTTCGGCAGTGTAGAATTGATACGAAAGGCCTGCAACTGTGGCTGGATACAATTCTTCACTAAGTCGGAATTTAACTAATCTCTCATAAAGCGCACACAGAGCGTCGCTGTAGACATTAATATAAATAAGTAAATTTTTCTACAATGGAAAAAAGTGTGATGTTTACTTTTTGGGATCCTTGCGCAATAGTGGTGATATAAAATAAAAGTACATGTAAGCCTCAGGAAGGAGAAACTTATCGTCTTGTCTAAACCACAATTCACATATATCCGTCTGAAGTATTTTCTTAGGGGCAGTCGGTAACTCTGGTTTTCCGTTTTCCTCCCAGTGCAAACGAAAATCATTCGAAATAAAACGATTTGGCTTCGGCAGGAACAACTCTGGCATGGGTTTTGAATTCTCCCAGAGTTCACGCCATTTTTGAGGCATTTTAACTGTGGTATATTCAGTACTGAACCATTTTTCTTTTTTGTCATATGTTATACCTTCATATTTGTGTTGCGAGGTGATCATTATATTGAATCTGAATTCGTTTAAATGCTTTACAACATCTTGAATGTGATCTTCATTGTACTCGTAATACAATTCAGTGCCAGTCAATATATCCTTGGGTGGATAATATTTCATTTTTACAGCTAATTTTTCGACATTGTCCAAAGCCGGACGCTGAGATTCGAACCGGAAGTTAGTCGCCTCAATTTTTTGCAACTCTGTGAAAGCATCTTTGAACGGGCCGCAACCGGCAAAGAGTTTAATAAAGGCAAAACTAGCAGCTAGTACCTTAAATAAAAATTAGAAAATTAAATTTAATACAGAATCGTATTTTGTGCCTACTTCGTCGAGATGCTGGAAACCGCGGTCAGTCAGAAAGATTCCGATAACAAAGGAAGAATAAATGGAATTTGACTCAAAACCGCTTTCATCGATCCCCGCTGTAAGTTCCAATGCCCACAAGCGTTTCCGTAAATAGGCACATAAACTGCCCTCTCCTTCGTATCCAATCAAATGTGAAATAAATTGATCTGGTTTTGTTTTATATTGCTATAAGAACGAGAGGTATTAATTAGTAAATATATGTAGTACTTTTAATTATCAATATACACACCTTTATCATAGACGGCAGTACCCATGTAAGTTCTAGTTTACAAATATTTTCCACTGGTTTAACAAAAAATACTTGTTCGAAAAATTCCTTTCGGAAAGCGTCTCGATAATTGTACGGCGAAAGATCTAAACCCGGAAGATCGTTACTAGGAATACCCGAGAAGTGTTTCACAACCATTTGTTCCAACTCGTCGATGGGAAGACGAGCTTGCACACAAACACACATACGATGAGCACTGTAATGTCGCTTTTGAAATTCATGTAACATTGCATGTAGATCATCATCACTTATTCCATCTTTAAGAGTTTTGAGATTACCCCACGGGAACGTGGCATGTGGGTAGCCTGGTGTAGCGTAGGCAGCTACAAGTTGATCTCGGCGAACTTCGTCGTCATGTACAATTTGCTGAAATTCGGACTCAACAGAATCACGTTCACGTGTCATTGCTTCTTTTTTCATAAGTGGTGCTTTCAGTAATGCAGAGAAATAATCCATACTGCTGTCTAAATGCTCTTCAGATACCTCAAAATAGAAGCATGTTTCTTCGAACTCCGTATGAGCATTGTCAAATCCGCCACATTTTTTAATGTGTGCATCAAACGCATTCTCCGCTGGATACTTTTCTGATCCCATAAAAATCATATGTTCCAGGAAATGGGCTAACCCTTGGTATTCGGTGGGTTCCGTGAAGGAGCCAACGTCGACCAACAATGCGCAAGCAGCCAATTTCTCGTCACCTGTACAGTCGATTTAGTTTACATTTCAAATGATGCATTGTAAGACTAACCTTCTTCTGACTCCAAGTCTGAATCACTTTCACCGTTGTCTGTTGTGGATGTGCTCATAGATTCTTCATCTTCACTACTGGTACTACTACTCTCTTCAGCACAAGAGTCTCCCGTGGAGTCATAAGATGATGAGGACGATGAAGAAGTTAGTCCACAATGCGGCACCGGTGTAGGGTCCGACACAAGCAATGCTCGAATACCATTACTCAATAATAATGTTCTGAAAAAAATCTGTCAAACTCAAAAATGAACCGAAAGTATTATAGTTTTTACTTATAATGTTTTTTGTCGCTTTCCGATTTATCAGGAATTTCCAAATATTTCACAGAAGATTCTGAATTCACCATGTCTGTGGTTGAGAAACTATTTCTAAAATATCCTCGACGAGAAAAACGAGTTGATGTACCCCGTTGTAGAAGGTATTCCGATTTAATATTTAGTGATTTCACTTGTGCTACAGGCGTGTAGCAATTGGTAAGGTCAAAAGAATATTCCAAAGATTTTTTTGTCACCAAAAATTTTGAAAATCTTCGAATAATCATAAACCTTTTCACTATCTTCTTGAATTTTGGATGATCCCTATTATTATTATTTTTTGTTTGCAGTAGCGTTTTGTAATCAAGGTTTTGAATTTTGTGAATTTGCAATTTTTTTTATTTATAATTTCTTAAAAGTAATAAAAACGTTCTGGATTTTTTTTCTTAACCAAATTTACCGCAACTTCCATCGAAAAATGAAAGCAAAGTGACCGAAAATTAAATCCTACTGATGAGTTTTTGTTCTTCTCTGTTTGCTTTGACGTTTAGTCCACGTTCGCATTTCCCACTAGATTTTTACGCTCTCTTATTTTTGAGACAACGTTCTCTTACGATTGTGCGTGACCGTAAAAAAGACTCAATAAGAGTGAAGCAAATATATTTTCATTGGCATCAATAAAATTTTCAACACCTAAATATAATTCATTACAAATATATCTAATATGCGAAACAATGTATGTAAATAATTTAAAAAATATGAATTTAATTAAGGATATCATAACTGTATTAATTTAGTGAAAATGCTACCCTGATTGCTAAACAAGGAATGTCAATGAAAGCAAATGATCAAAGTGATTTGGGAAATAAGCTAAAAGTGATTGAAAGTGAATTTTTTTAACTTCATTCTACTGAAAAGTATGAAATTCGTCCAGAAAAATAAATATTAGCATTTGAAATGCTTTAAAATTGCAAAATGTCATCATAAGTGAACCTTTGAAAATCAGTGAAAAGAAAAATGAATATAGATTTATTAAATCTTTGGTATGACGTTTGTGATGACACTACCTGAATAAAGAAAACAAAAATTGCCAAATTCGTCGGGAAGTACTATCATTACTTATCTCATGCAAAGCAAGGAAAAACGACCAAAACATTAAAGAAAATAGATTTAATCTAAAGCACAGTGCTGACGCAAAGGGCGGAAGCAGTGCTTGTTCTGGCGTTTGCAACACGCCCGCCCACAAATCACTTCGCTTTGTGACGCGATAGAACGGATAAAACCAACACTACATTGCAACCACAAACATTTAAGTACCAACATTGTGTTAACTGAATATTAAAATTCAACCAGCGTTAGTGACAATATCTATAGCATTGATTATAGCACATAGGAAGAAGGTCGACAACAAGCAGACTGAAGGCAATTATCACCAAACATGGCTAGTATATCAGACCGGAAGCGAAATACTTTTTTGAGTTATGTTGCACCCTCACCTGGAGATGTAAGTATAATACAATACTTTTGAAGTCGATTATATTCAATAGAACTTAGTCTACCGTTATGAGGAAAAATGACATCACCTCGTAATGTGCATTTTCTTTATGAGTTGCTATACTCAATAATTAAATTTCGATTTGTTAGATTCCTCGCCAAGAAGGTAGTGATGATTGGCTTCCAACAGAGCTGAGGGATCTTCATTTGGCTAAACCACGATTATTACCTAACGAACTTGTTGTAGCTTCGGCACCCGCTTATCTGTTTTCTGCTATTTTGCCTGCACCTACTGAAGGTTCTGAACTCGATATGTCCCGCCAGGCAATATTCGGGTTGTTAAGTGTCACCAATTTCAAAATGGCATTTGTGCCACTACAACGACATAAACAGGAAACACCTCCCCAAGAATCCTATCAGGAGCATCTATACTTGCAACGTAACGATGTTACCCTAAATAACATAGACTATGTGTACCAGCTGGCAGAGGGCGGTAGAGTCAGTGTAAGCGCACTAAGTGGAGGAAATAGACGCAAAAAACTCGATGCACAACAGAAAGTGATGAGTAATCGTATTACGGCCCTTCACATTATTTGCAAAAATTTTCGTTTACTTAAGTTCGCCTTCCAAAATTCAAGATCAGGCCCTGATTATGGAAAACTGATTGCTTCAGCTTTAGCGCGTTTTGCATATCCATCGCGTCATGATCTAAGTTTTGCGTACTGTTATCGCGAGCCATATTATTCCATGTTAGGAAAATCTAGTGTCACTATGTACAGCACAAAAAATGACTGGGCGCGAGAGTTAATACGATGTGGTTCAAACGAATGGCAAGTCGTAAGTGCTGATAGTGTGCATCAATTAAAAAACGTGTTGCAAGCCCCAAAGTACACCCTACCGCCCCACTTTGTCATTCCTAAATGCTGCACAGTTGAACGTTTCTTGGATTTATCACGAGCCTTCTACGATTCGCGAGCGGCATTTTGGGTATATGGTTATGGCAATGCATCTCTTGTTCGTTTAGCAGAATTGAAACCAGCAATGCAGCAAGACACGAAAGTGGAAAATGTCACCCTCGAACTCGTGAGAAAGTGTGATCCACGTCATGCGCTAAAACTTCTACAATTGACGGATCGCCTTCCTAGTATACAAGATGTGCAAAGAGCATACCTAAAGTTTCGTCGCCTTTGTACTCCGGAAAGTCCCCAAGAATTTCTGGTTCAAGATTCTAAATTTCTTTCAAATGTGGAAAAGTCGAATTGGCTCTTCTACGTATCACTGTGTTTACGATATTCATGCGAAGCTGCAGAATCGTTGCGAACCGGTACAACATGTGTATTGCAGGAAACCAATGGTCGGGACTTGTGTTGTATTATTTCGAGCCTGACGCAAATAATACTAGATCCTCTATTTCGGACAATTGATGGGTTTCAGTCTTTGGTACAAAAGGAATGGGTGTCTTTAGAGCATCCTTTTCAAACTAGATTGGGGCATGTTCGTGGTGATACAGCAGAAGAGGATGAAAGTCCCATTTTCTTACTGTTTCTTGACTGCGTATGGCAGTTGTTGCAACAATTCCCAGACGAATTTGAGTATAGTCAAACATATTTGACTACATTATGGGATTCGTGTTTTCTACCTATATTTGATACATTTCAATTTGATACTGAAGCGGATCGAGCACGTGCGGTTAATTTTGGTAACTTGGTACTGCGTCCTGTTTGGGATTGGGGTGAACAGTTCGCTGAGAAAGATAAGGTATTCTTTACAAATCCTTTCTATCAACGTCAGCGACAGGAGCAACAGAATCGTCGCTCGATAGCGATACCAGCAGGTGCTGTTATGCTACCCGGACTCGCACAAATTTCCTCAATCAAACAGGGGCAACAGCAACGCTTTACAACCATCAATCCGCAATTGTTTGTTACCTCCTCCACAATACCAAAGGACCGCTTTTTGGAACCGCAACATCGCATGGTTGATTTGGCAATATGGGAACAATGTTATTACCGTTGGATGCCTATTTTAGAAATCAAACACGGCGGTTTTCCACAGATAGATCTTAATCATCGTTTACTGTTGAGTAATATTGCCAAATTACAGCGTTGTTTAGAACTTCAGGACTTTGAAGATTTACCAGATATTTACTACGAACGGACCTGTGAAAAAAGACCTCTCATAGATAACACTACAAGAAGATGTAATAGCATTGAAATGATCGATGGCGTAGAGCGACGTCGCAAGTCTTCCTTACCGGCTACCTTAAATGGATTCAATAGCAGTGGATTGCTTCCAGAAATTTCGTCTTTTTTCCCCTTTAGCATAAATACTGGCGAATCTGAGCAGCTTATAGATATACTAACAAATAGCAATGAATTTCTGTTAGAAGGGTCATTTATGGAACGTCTATCAATCGCATAGCAATCTGATATTTGTAAAATGTCTCATGCAGCTAAATTCGGTTAAGATGCAAATCTGAAATTGAGGTTTTTAGTTAAAATACCAGTTTTTTCTTTTTATTTATTGCAATGGAGAATAGAAAGACAATTACATACAAGACATTTTTAGAAATGGCATTGGTATTTTGTAAAAAGAACTTATCTTTCATGCTGGCATTTATTCAGATCATGCAGTACCACCACACTCACATGCTATTATGCAAGCAATTCAAAATTCTTAATACATACCTTGAATGAGAACGTTATAGTATTATACACATACATACACATACATATATTTTGCTACTTTAATTTCCATTACAACTCTTTTTTTTGTTTTTGTTTAGAAACTATTCCGACTATTCGTATAACGGTTTATATTATTAAAAATTTACAAAATTGCTGAAGTGACGGCAGTTATGTATGTTAACGCAGAAAAAGTCTTACTCGTTAGACATGTATGAAATGTTTGTATTATATAGGCATATTTAAATAATAGTTGCAGTTTCCATGCAATTGAAAAAAGCATTGAAATTTTACTCTCATTAAGGTGGGTTTTTTATGGTATCGGTTGGGACCGATAAAAAATAACGATTTCACCCGACCGCAAGACAACCGTAATAAAAATGTCGCACCAATGTCGTTACGATATTGCCTACATAGGTATATAAATAAATATATATGTATATGAGAAACCAATGCGAAAATATTTATTATATTTTAATAATTCACACGTAAATTACTAATCGAAAAATAAGTAAATAATACATTCAATGTATTGTCGAAAAGGTAAATCGAAAATAAAATTGAAGTTATACGAAGTTTTATTTTTTTATTCGAAAATGTTTGTAACAAAACCACTGTGCTATTTAGTTTGTACATCATATGTACATGTGTATGTTACATAATATACAAAGTATGTCATGTTAAAATAACGGCTTTATTCTTATAAATTCGAGAAGGTTTAGTGCATTTTTAGCGAACCTAATATTTATTCGAAATCTGTTGAATAATTTATGTACATTTTCTTGTAAATGGCACCACGTCGGAAGAAAAGTGTTCCATCCGTGCAACAGCTGCATCATCGCGCTGCTTTCTCGATCGCCATTATAATTGCTAATATGGTATTTAGCGAGCATCGCCAGTATTGTGTGGAAATATTAGGAATTCGTAATCCTACTCAAATTTATGTGAAAATCTTGGAGCTACTTGCTTTTGCGGAATATAACCACCGTCAGAAGAGCATCTAGAAAATACTTTGAATGCGTGATCACACTAAATTCAACACAATTTTATTTATATTTAACATTAGAATAGAATAAATGTTTAATATATCGCAAAAGTTACATAAATATCCAACAACTTTTCCAAAGTGCTATTGATAATTCGAAGATTTTACTATTGGTCGGGTTTAGTATCTTTTGGAGAGCTCTTTTCTGCGTTTTTAGCTTCTGTCAGTAAGAGTGATTCTATGCCAACCTTCTTTAGCTCCTCTATCAAATCGCCACTTTGGTGCATTTGCAATAGAATATCACAACCGCCTACAAATTCGCCATTTATGTAAATCTGAGGTATGGTGGGCCAATCGGAAAACTCTTTGATGCCTATGAATAAAATGATTGATAAGAAATAGTTTGGAAAGCACTGTAAATTAAGGCATACTTTGTCGCAGTTCATCGCTTTGAAGTACATCATGTGCGTCATATTGTACACCATGCATTCGCAGTATTTGCACCACTGCATTGCTGAAACCACATTTTGGTGTTTCGGGATTACCTTTCATAAATATTACAACCTTATTTGTATTTACAAGCTGTTTTAAAGTGTCCTTATTGAATGTTGGCTGCTTGGTGGTGCTGGTCGTACCGGTAGCTGTTGACGCACTTTCATATCGTTTAAACACAGGCATGCGTTCTGCAAGTACGCCTTGTCGAAAGAGCTGACGTAGGATTAATCTTCCAGACATTTTCTCTTTTTTTTATTTTTAATTTTTATTTCAGTTTTAATTTTGTTAAATAACAAACAAATTTCGAACACTTCCGATTTCTTCACCTATTTGACAGTCAGCTGTTTTGGTTTTGCATATGTTCCTTAATTGAGGTTATATATAACTTTGCCACACTTACTTAATTTTATAAGATATATATAGAATTGAATATGACGATATTTTTGATTTTAGAAGTAATTATATTAAAAAAAAAGTCAAACAAATTATCAACGCCCAATAGATGCATCAAAAATTATAATAATAATAGATTGGGCAGGTGTATCCAAAAAAAAAAAAAAAAAAAAAAAAAAAAAAAAAAAAAAAAAAAAAAAAAAAAAAAAAAAAAAAAAAAAAAAAAAAAAAAAAAAAAAAAAAATAAGTGGCAGTTCACTTATTATTATATAGAATTTACCAGAACGGCATCTCTTGATCTCGCATTTTACACCGCGTTTTTTGTTTGCAAAGTATATTTCGCAATTAATATAATTTCATATATTTTAGCAAATATATTAAATAATGGCGAGTTCTAGTTTCAAGGCTAGTTCATCAACTAGTGAAGAAGCATCAATTTCAGCCGGGCATGAACCAGTAGCGACACCAGTATGCATGATTGTGCTTGGCATGGCTGGGTCTGGAAAGACCACATTTGTTCAGAAACTAACTCAGCTTTCATTTAATCATTTCAAGCCGTATGTGATAAATCTTGATCCTGCATGTCGTGAAACTCCTTACCATGCTAATATTGACATCAGAGATACCGTCAACTACAAAGAAGTTATGAAGCAGTATAAACTTGGTCCGAACGGTGGAATTGTCACCTCATTGAATTTGTTTGCCACTAAATTTGAAAAAGTGGTGGAATTAATAAGGCGCGCTGGACAGCAGGGTCACAAGTTTTGCATTATTGATACACCTGGACAAATCGAAGTATTTACATGGTCAGCTTCCGGCACGATAATCACTGAGGCGTTAGCTACCATGTTTCCAACTGTTGTAGTTTATGTGATGGATGTTGTGCGTTCTATTAGCCCGACAACATTCATGTCGAATATGTTGTATGCCTGCTCCATATTGTACAAAGCACGCCTGCCTTTCATTGTGGCACTCAACAAGGTGAGTGTGGTAGAATGAAAAAGCAAAGTCGATATCTCATGAAATTTTATTGTATATTTTACAGATAGATGTGCAAGATCATGATTTTGCTGTCGAGTGGATGAGCGATTTCGAAGCTTTCCAGGAAGCACTAGAAAAAGAACAAAACTATATCAGTAATTTGACAAGAACCATGTCCCTTACACTCGATGAGTTCTATCGCAATCTACGAACTTGTGGGGTGTCGTCGAAAACGGGCATTGGATTTGATCGATTTTATGATTTAGTGGGCGATTGTGCGAAAGAATACGAACGGTAATGGAAATTGTTCTAAAAATGTACAAATTTGATTTTAATTATGCTTTATTTGTTTGTTCGCAGGGAGTATAAAGCAGAATACATCAAACTACGAGAAGCGAAAATAGCTGAAGAGGCGAAAATCAAAGAAGATAAATTGGTTGCGATCGCAAAGAGCAAAGGTGAAGGAAGCGAAGTACCTTTGGGTAGTTTTGTAGAGGAAGTATGTAATGATTAATTTTGAAATTATGTGCATATCATTAAATGTGTTGTATTTAGGTTGCTCTTGGACGAGAATTGTCTGATATTTATTTGAAGCATCCTGGAAATGAGAGTTCAGAGGACGAAGAGGGTCGAGAAGAAGAAGCACCTACCTTTAATGCAGACCATGTGGAGGAACAAAACTTCAATCAGTTCGTGAAACAGCACACGGACGCTCAAAAGGAGAAAAATATACAGAAATGATATGAGAAGTGCGTGAAACAATAATAGTAGTTTTAATTATAATTTATATGTATGTATATATACTTTATTAATGATTTAAATTGAGTAGATCTTTAGGCGCAAAAGCTAACTTATGTTTTGTATTATGCGTTACAATTTTCCGGCTTATAAGGTAATTGAAATTTACGCACGATATACATATGTAGGCTTATATTTGTAGTTGTGTAGTATTACTTCTGAATTTGTGGTAATCTGTAAATTTATAAATGAATATGTATCCTCTACAGAATATACATAAGCTACTGGCTTTGTGGTAGCGTAGTAAAAAACAAAGCACTGTGTAATTATTTTAGAAACAGCAGATATATAAAGCTTAAAATTTCCTTTCATTTGACACTAAAATCATTAAAATCGGTTCAGATTTAGCCGAGTTATGACCATTCAAAGTCGTAACTACTCTGCTCTGCCGACGTGGGCAGCGCTGCTGGGGATCTGCGATTTTTGCAAGTTACAAAATTGCCGATTTCTACCAGGCGACCATAAACGTGCAGCAGGTGGATGCCAGAAAAAATTGCCTGGTACATGTAGATATGTATTGCCCATTTTTACCAGACCCCCGAAAGTATGCAGCAGGGAATGCCAGAAAAAAGTGGCTAGTACATGTACATTTGTATGCGGCTGGCCTGCAGGTATGTATGTGTACATGTGGCCCAACGGAAGCGACATGGATAACGGTACCACCCAAGGGGAAGTGCATAAACCGGAACCGGAAATACATTAGTCACCAACCCAAACCGGATGTAAATATCCGGAAACGGATGTTCACAAACCGGAACCGGAAACACATCAGGCAGCAACTCCAACCGGATATAAATTACCGGAAACGGAAGTCGCGACAACCGGATGCTCCACCTCTCATATCCTGTTATTTACTTCCGTTTCCGGCGATTCATTTCCGGTTTAAGTTGGTGCATACCGCATTTCCGGTTCCGGTCCATACACATCCGTTTCCGGAATTTTACATCCGGTTTGGGTTGGTGACTGATGCATTTCCGGTTCCGGTTTATACACTTCCCCTTGGGCGGTACCGTTATCCATGTCGCCCACATGTACACATACATATCTGCAGGCCGGCCGCATACATATGTACATGTACTAGCCACTTTTTTCTGGCATTCACCTGCTGCATACTTTCGGGCGTGTGGTAAAAATGGGCAATACATATCTACATGTACCAGGCAATTTTTTCTGGCATCCACCTGCTGCACGTTTATGGTCGCCTGGTAGAAATCGGCAATTTTGTAATTTACAAAAATCGCAGATCCCCAGCAGCGCTGCCCACATCGGCAGAGCAGAGCAGAGTATGTGAAACAAAGAGACTTTGAATGGGAATAACTCGGGTAAATGTGAACCGATTTTGATAATTTTGGTGTCAAATGAAAGAAAAATTTCATACCTATCGCACTGGCTCATGCTGAAGTCGATATGATAATCTGATGAGGACTGGTTATATTGTTTATAATTTCAACAAATATTGAAGATGTTTTTGGGTTGTGTGTCGTAACAAAGCCAAGAGCGGAACAGTTCAAACACATGATTCATTAGCTACTACAAAATACAATTATTAGAGAGTTTACAGGAACATTTTGTAAGTTGTTTCATTACCCTTGGTCCACTGTGGGAACACGTTTTTAAGCCAATTAAAACAAATAAAACCAATTTTTGATTTATTATTGTGTTTATATGTATATATTTGGTTGGAAAGGGTTTTATGTACTTTAAATTGTATTCGCTGTCAACTCTTTTAACTAATCAAAAATAACATTTTTGCTGTTGTTGTTTTGTTGTTGTCATGTGTAGGGACTTCGGCGAGATGAAGGTCTCCTCCATACATATTTTCAGAGTTACACACGATACTTGCGAATTACAAACTGCACTTATATATGTATAAATAGAAACATGTGCGCATACACTATTATTATTGTTTTTGTAAAAGCGGCCAACGAAAGTCGTACATATATGTATTTGATTGCTGCCAATTTCTTTGCTAATTACATTTATGGTTTGTGTGATCAGTGGGTATGCATTTAGCTAGGTTTATATTTTCAGATGTAGTACTTATATATATGTGGTGGTGTGTGTTTGTGTGTTGTTGTCAACAATTAGGTAACCACTTATTTCATTTGCTGCTTGCATTCGCTTTGCTAATTTGCTGCATTATCATTATTAGTATCAGCATATATGTAAATAACTAAGTAAGTAAATATGTAAATATGTATGTGTGTGTATCATTGATATAGGATACTGTGTGTGTGTATGCACTTTACTTATAAATAGTTTCGTGTGATGTTGCACTTAAATTTAACATTTATTCAAACTTATGTGCCAATATTTGTATGTAGGTATGTATAAGCAATTTATAGGTATAGTTATGTATGTGTGGCATGTGGCATGCGTACGAACAGTAATGCAAAATGCAAATCAATCACATACATTTTTACAAACTACAATATACATGTACACATATGTATATCTCACTTGATTTAACACTTCTTTGCATAAATAGTTTACATTTACATACCTAACGGTTTATATGCGCGCATATGTGTGTGCGCAACTTCTGAACTAACTTTAAATATGCCATAAGAAGCGCACATACACCCATACACAAAAGTTTGCACTCCCTCCCTCCACTGTTATTGGAACAATTGCAGAATCCTGAAAGTAGCTGCGAAATGTTGCATGATTTCCAAGGTAGTTACCGTTACGGAAACTCGAACTATGTAAATTAAGCGCGCGAAGTATTTTTCAGTTTTTTATAATCTTGAAATATCAATAAATATTATAAAAAAAAATGGGCAGTAGGCGTCTAGATCAAACACCCGCTGTTATGGCAATGCGAACTTTTGTGTGTTTGCGTATGTGTTGGTATCTCTGTACAGTACATAAATATTTAGTTTAGTTGTTGTTGCATGTGTTTTGTATATGTGCGTGTTAACACTAATTACGCTTGTCTACTTACTATCACATCGTCTTACAAAAATAGTTTTCAAATTTCTGCTCTTCTTCTGTTCGATAACTACACTGTTTCAACAATACAATTTCGAGGCGAATACAGTTATACAGTTGTGTGTGTGTGTGTGTGTGTGAATATACATATACATATGCGGCTGTACCCGTTTAGCGTTACATACATATAAAGCCATTGGATCAGCGCGAATTGAATATCTAAATTTAGTTGTTGTTTTTTACAAGAGTTCTAAGCCTGATTTCACTTATGTACTTATGTGTGTGTGTATGTTTGCAGATGGCACAAGCAGGTTAAAGGTATTATAGATACTGGCGTTGCATGTAGTCTACTTTGAGGCGTGTCAACTGGCGCAAAGAAAAATGCATTTTCTCGTATGCCTGTCAAATACAGCGGACGTTTGCGATATTTACTTTGTCTTTATACATATTTATATGCAGGCTTACGTTTGTATGTCTATACTACTTGTGATTTGGTGAAGTTTTCAATTTAATACTCAATTACATAATTTTCTCTAATTACATTGCATACGCATTTTTTCGGGTTTCTGATTTTATACAGTGGGACCTACAAATATAGCACTGCTGTGCATGCATACGCGTATGTATGCATGTAATTTTCTTAAGCTTGCATAGCTAGCCTGTTTGTTCGCTATATGCTATATGCAATTAGGTAATACTAATGGTTTCTTGCGTGTTATCAACACATCTATAGGTAATACCTTCACTTAATAATGCTGATTGTGTCCTGTGTGAGCTTTGCTTACTTGGGAGAAAATAAACCCTACGATAAAACAAATAGTAGCGAATCTGTTTACACGGCACAATACTCCCGCTTCCACTTGCGCGGCAATGGTGGTCACGACCGATCGTCGTTTTATTTGCGCCCTCTTTAATGGCAGGTTGTTCCGGCTGGGAACATGTGGTGTGTTTGTGTTTGACTGCCAACAAAATGTGTGTGGTGTTGTTGGTGCCGCATTTAATCCTCATCGGAGAGATTTGCATTAGTCAAAAGCGTTGTGTTATCGTCGGCGCAGGCCTTCTCCACATCCTACGAATAAACACAAAGAAAATTAGTTAGAAGTTTGTAGCTGTGCTGCTCCGGGTAACCGATATACTAACGTTGCGCTTTCGCTTGCGCACCGATGAAACGATGGCGCGCTTGTTGCGTGCTATCAAGCAAATTGCAATGATTAGAATCATGCCAATTAAGGCGAAGCCCAGCAAAGCGGGCAGCAGAACGCTATCCTCCTTGTAACCCTTTGTAGCAGCGCCATGTAAGTATAAAAATAGATATGTGTATATGTATTAATGACTTAAGTATATAAGTATATGTATGTATATGTGCAGGTGCATAGGCATAAGTGAGCATAAATTTTATAATAATAAATTATTCACACGCTTTTAATAAAGAACTAAGGTCATAACTCCAACAAAAAGCATGTCGTTTGCGTAAGGTTCCATAAGAAATGCATGGCATTAAGAAATAATATATGTTTCTAAAAATATAGTCTTTGAGTTTGTTAGCTGCCCTTTTATAAGTTCAAAAATATTTTGCAAGAAATCATATGGTAGTCGAAAACGTCTTTTCGTACTTTTTCAATAGATGTCGGTGCAGTTGAAAGTTTTACACTGATGGAATAATGAATGAGAAGAAAAATATGTATTTGTTAGTATAAATATAAAAAAAAAAAAAATAAGTTGAAGTTTTATTAGAAATACGAAAAGTCTTTCTCGACTACCCAATATTTAGGATCTTAATTTTAGCAAATTTTCGATCTAGGGACAATTTCAAAAGCGCAACACTAATTGAGAGTTTAAAGCAAGTCCACACTCATCATCTACAATTATTGTAATGTCAAAACGGGATTATGCTTACAGTCCATTGGAAATATGTTGACGGATCAATGTATGGCCAATGCGATTGAATCCAGGCTGCGTTCTTTGTTTCCGCGTTCACCTTAATAGACTCCAATACATCGGTTCCACTGAAATCAGCGGCAATGCCAACGCCTTCGGATGGCGCTTTATTGCTGTTTTGGTTTTGTGGTACAATTTCTGAGTTGGTGCGCACCAGCACGGGCGGTATGATCGGCTTCTTTGCTGTAGATTTCAGCAGCGGCAATTGCATTATGCGTGTCGTAATGGTGGGTATGGTGGAGCTTTGATTGGAAATCGGATTAGCATTGGCTGACGATGCCACCGCCATGGAGGCAGCCGCCGGTGCATGTGGGGAATATATGCTTGTTGTGGAGAAGGACGTTGTTGGACGTATTGCGGCTGTTGGAATATTTTGAGCTATGCGACTGGGCACTTGAACGCTATTTGCATTGGAGTCCAGCTCTGTATTGCTGTTGCTACTGACTTCATCCACATTCTGTGGGAGCTGTGTACGTTGTGTGGTGATTACTACGATCTTGGGGGGCTGAATACTGTCCGATTCGAACCGAACTTCTGTGACGAAATTACTGGTTCCATCCGACGCCTTTTTGACTGTTGCATTGTTAGCTGAGATATGCACATCCTGCAGTGCATCCTTGCTCAATTCCGGCATTGTAGTTGTGAGGAGTCCATCCTTAGCCTCAATGGCCGTTTGCGATTCAACGTTTGCCGAAGAAGTTTTTCCATCAATAGGAGGAATAGGCTGTTCTTTGTCTGAACCATAAGCAATGGGTCTTATTTGAGTCACATTTATATTTGGCTGCGCCTGTGTTTTATTGACGCGCAAAATTATTTTCTCCACGCCGTCGCGATTGATAATTTCCACCTTTTGGCCAATGCTAGCGGCGCTGTTCTGTAGCGGCGCATGTTGTGGACTGACAATGCCATTTGCACCGGCTTTTCTTGGTCCGCCGCTGTTTCTATGCAACCCATTAATGTTGCCTCCGTGTATTAGTGCTGCCTTTGTCTTCAAGAACCATTCCGTAGGGTTGGGCAGGCATTCGGCTGAGACCAAGAACGGTATCAATACTGCGCCCACAATAACGGTACAAATGAAAATCAATCCCAAGTAAGCGAAGAATGAACGTCGTCTGGGTCGACGCGCCTTTCCTTTGCGTCCAGTATTGGAACTGCAGTTACTGCCGGCACTAGATAGCTTGCCCTCAATTCGAAAATCATCATTTTGTGGCAGTATTGTATATTGCAGGCTGTTTTCGCCATGCCGCACCGTCTTGTACATGTTTAGGATGCAATTTCCGGCGCTGAGTTGGTGTGAAAAGACTGGCTAACGTACACTTGTTTGGTCTAAGTAGTTTGAGAATGCCTTAGCATTGCGAGGGTGGGTGAAATATTATTAGCTTCAAATTTGCTACACACACACATGCAGCTCAAAAAGCGGGTGTCGGTGGTTGTAACGTAGTAACCACCACGTTCACCAATCGCTCTATTCGTTATTGATTAAACAATATTCTGTGGCACGACAGGAAATTAAGTAGAAGAGGGTACAATGAGCGGCTGTTTTGTAAGATAACTGTGATGAATTGCTATAAAGTAGGCGGATTTCGCTTTGAGGGCTCCCTCCGAGCGCTTACAGATTTTTTTCGTTAGTCGCCAGTCCTTGTGTGGGGCAGGTTGAGACATTCAATTATATTACCACCTTTTTGCACTAGATTTTGGAAACTCGTTTCCAATACCGAATACACTTTTTGTTAAAAAGTAATTTCATGACCAGATGGAATGTTGTTGAAGGACGATTTTGTATGTTTATCCTTTTTAATACTGAATGGTTTGTTTTCACTACGTTAACTCCAACGAGAAGTCACAGTTTCTTAACACAATTAAATGCAAACATTTCTTTTTTCAGTTTTCTTGCAATCACTTCTCACTGAAGTCTATTGTGTTTCGGAAATTTTCCTAAGCAGTAATTCTTGATGTCTTGCAATCCCAACAATTTTCGCAAATCACCAGTCGCCAATTCGTGTCAAATATGCTAATTTTGTGTGTACTCGTCGATAAGTGTTCACTGGCAGCCACTTGAGTTGAGTATTTGACAAATACTTCGAGTTTTCTTTTTCTACTCGGCAACGAAAAATCAATAAAAAGGACCTGTGGACGTATTACTTGTATTCCTTTCCGCGCTCACAATAAATTGCAGTGAGAGCACCTTATTACAAAAGAGAGTGTTACTGCCTTCGCTCCAAATTGAGTTATGCGATTTGTCATCAGGCATTCTGTGCTTTGGCCGGCAGTTTTTGACTCACTTAACAAATGCGACTGGCAATGCTGCGTTTGTTATGGCACATCCTTGCTCATAATGTAATGTTATTAGAGTAGCTAGGACTTACTTCTTATGGTGGCTGTGCGAAACGAACTGATGTGAAACGAATGGGTGTCTTTTTCAGGGATAAATAATCAAAAGCCGTTGTTGTGGTTAATATTTTCGTATTACTAACTAAGAAAGCAATCAAAAAACTTGTTTAAGCCAATCTATAACCTGAACTAGCAAGAATTCTTTTCACAAATAAAAAAGTTTCCATAAAAGAACTTGATTTTTATCCGTTGTTTTGTATTGGCTATAGTGATCGGATCTAAACAAATTCTTTGGAGATTGAACCATTCTTCTTCTTTTTTACTGTCGTGGAAACAGCTTATGCGGTTATAGCCCAGTTAACAACAGCGCGCCAGTCGTTTCTTCTTTTCACAAGGTGGCGCCAATTGGCGAGGCCAGGTCCTTCCAATGGAGTGGAGGCCTTCCTCTTTCTCTGCACCATTGCCTTGGAAAATAGCTCATGAAGTTTCTTGAAAAACGAAAAAGCTTTACATACAACTCCCACGGAGATTAGACTATTGCCTTGGAAAATACATCATGCCGCATTTCTTACTCAATACACCCTGTTCAGGGTATAAACGCGTAAAACCTGCCAATTGTCGCACAACTCATAAACAAGATAATGACAATGTTCCATTTGTTGGCAGGCCCCCATTTCTCTAACACATGGATATGTAGACGCGAACACGAGCCTCTGCTATTGTTATATATACATACATATACATATGTGCTCATATTAGCTGCTTATGATCGCTCAATACTCATATGTAGATGCACATACAGATATATACATATGTATATAGTGTATACACATATTATCTGTGATCGTCAAGCAAAATAATAGAGACGCGTGCAATTATTTATAGATTCAATTTATGAATTTCTTGTTTGAGATAAGCAAGCAAGTCAAACGGAGCGCGGTACGGAAAATTTTACTTTTAAAGGCCATGCTAGTTAATATTCTTTACACTGACTCCACGCAAAATCATCACCAATTTGAATATTAAGGAGTTTTCACATGGAATGCTTTGATGGCGCATTCAAGAGCAACACCACTTTTCGCGCAGGCCTTTTCTATATGGTTTCGTATACGTTAATAAATAAATAGTGACTCTCTGAGCGAGCTACCGCCAAGTTGGCCCCTTGTCGTCGTCCGCTCACTCAGCTGCCGCTGTTGGCTGGCTAGAAATCACAAATCGCTGTTCATGTGGGCGCTAGTCGCAAGAATTTTTAGTTCTAGTGGAGCCATTGTGCGGGTTGCTTCAGTCACATTTTGTCAGTACTTCGACAAAACACAATTTGATTTAATATTTCTGCTGTGACGTGGTTAATTACTGTAAAGATGTCTTTGGCTCGTTTAATTGGCGCTGAGGTGAGGCTTTTATATTAAACGGCGTAATATGAAATGTGCATACATGAATATAATACTAATAATAATAATTGTATGAATGAAGTTGTCTTTGTATTGTAAGCAATTAACATCCAGCCGCATTATTGAGATATCAAAAATTCAGCTCAACAATTGTTATATTGGTGTTTATTTTGCTCGAGGCAACGCGTGGCAGTGAAATCATTATCACAATAATGTTATGTAACTTATTTGTGGGTAGAGCACGACCACTGCTTGCAGTTGCCTGGCGGCTGGATGGAAATATTCTATGTATTGTTTTTGTGTTTTTAATTGAGTAAATAGATATAGCATATGTTTAATTATGCTTACCTTGCTGCCGACTAAAAGAGCGACATGTGCTGAGTGCCTGGTTGCCGGTCGGTAAATTATGAATTCGATTTTCGCGCCGGTCAAAACTGAAATTATAGAGGTATAAGTACTTAGTACATAATTGATAATAATAAATATCAAATTTTAGTTAGTCATTTGCGAGAAAGAAATAATAAATAACAGATCTTGGTGTTATTAAATTTTAGAATGTGAAATTAGCAACTGGCGAGATTTGAATTGCAGCACTAGCAAACTAACTGAAGCAAATTGTTGTACTGCCCATAACGATATTTTCCTGCAGGGCATTCATACATACTATATATTACTTAGACTCTTTATATACATATGTGTATATAGTATATGGAAAAATGATAATAAACCGGTATGTACGCCAGTTCACAAATCAACATAACAAGTGGAAAGAATACGCTATGTATGCAGATATAGTCAAGGTCATGTACATATATGTATATATACCAAGTATAATACATTATACATATATATATCTGTTACTTTTGGTTTAACAATTTGAGTACGTACAGCTTTTTTTTATACACTACTGTGATCAAATTGATAAATGTGATAGTGTAGCATTATGTGTATTATGCATTGGAGTAAACTTTTCGCTGCTTGAGAGTGCTTACTTTTTTATTATATACTCTATGCATGTATAGTACATAATATTAGTATATTCCTTCATTGATAAGCTTGTGTGATGCGATTTAATGCATTTACCCAAGGAATTTGACTTTTGCTCTTGAGTCCGTGCAATGTCAAATCAATTAAAATTGAAATCAACTAAATTTGTACACCTCAACAGTTCACAGACCTGACAGTTTCGGAATACATTTAGCTTTTATTTACTATTTATAAAATGAAAGGTGAATTGTGTCCATTTCATCTCCTTCAAAGTTATCCCCTCCCGATGGGATACATTTATGCCAATGAATTTTCTAGTCATCATAGCACTTGGAAAAATCCTCTGCCGCTATGACAGATCCTTCTTCGAATCAGCTTTTACATCCTCAACTGAGTCAAAACGGTGTCATCGGTGTCATTTTGGAATTTCCTAAAATGACAATTTTAAGGTGTGGGTTGGATGGAACTCAGTTTTGTATATGATGGCAATGAATCAAATACGGTCAAGGACGCCTCCCTAACGTTAATATTCTGCAAAATATACTAATTGCTTTTCATTTTTTGTTTTAGTTCCGTTTGTTGGCCAAGCGTGGCTACGCTTCTTCTCCAGCAACTACAAAAATATTCATCGACGGCAAATTTGTGGAGTCTCAAACTAAGGAGTGGATCGATTTGCACGACCCCGCTACCAATGAGGTCATCAGCCGCGTACCCAAGTGCACACAGAGTGAGATGCAAGCAGCTTTGGAGTCCAACAAAAAAGCATTTAAATCGTGGAGCCAGCAATCAGTGTTATCACGCCAGCAGGTTATGTTCAAATTACAAGCATTGATCAAATCGAATATGGGTGAATTGGCTAAGAACATAACTAAGGAACAAGGCAAAACACTTGCCGATGCTGAGGGTGACGTTTTACGTGGATTGCGTAAGTTTTTTTTTTACCATTCTTTCTACTTTTGCATTAACAGGCAATATTTTTAATATTTTATAATTAAAACAGAGGTAGTTGAGCACTCTTGCAGCATTCCCTCATTAGCCATGGGTGAGACTGTGGCTAACGTGGCACGCGATATGGATACTTATTCGCTTGTCTTGCCTTTGGGTGTCACCGCTGGTATTGCACCTTTTAACTTCCCCGCCATGATTCCACTATGGATGTTCCCTGTTGCCATTACCTGTGGTAATACCATGCTTCTGAAGCCTTCGGAACGAGTGCCGGGTTCGACGATGCTATTGATGGAGCTGTTAAATGAAGCAGGCTGCCCACCTGGCGTTGTTAATGTCATTCACGGTCAACATGATGCTGTCAATTTCATCTGTGATGCGCCCGAAATCAAAGCCGTTTCATTTGTAGGCTCTGATGCTGCAGGCAAATATATTTATGAGCGTGCTGGCAAAAATGGCAAACGTGTGCAGAGTAATATGGGTGCCAAGAACCACGGTGTTATTGTGGCCGACGCAAACAAGGAGAACACCTTGAACCAACTGGCTGGTGCCGCTTTTGGTGCTGCGGGTCAACGTTGCATGGCACTTTCCACTGCTGTGTTTGTTGGCGAAGCACAGAAATGGATTCCAGATTTGGTTGAGCGCGCCAAGAAATTGAAGGTGAATGCTGGTCATGTGCCCGGCACTGATGTGGGTCCGGTCATCAGTGAACAATCGAAGAAACGTATTAATGATCTTGTTGAATCTGGAGTAAAGGAAGGAGCTAAACTCATTCTAGATGGACGTAACGTCAAGGTACCTGGCTATGAAGCAGGTTACTTCGTTGGCCCCACCATCATCTCTGATGTTACACCCGATATGGAGTGCTACAAAGAGGAAATATTTGGACCCGTCTTGGTAATTTTAAAAGCCGATACCCTCGACGAAGCTATTCAAACCGTCAATGCAAATCCCTACGGCAACGGCACAGCAATCTTCACCACTAATGGCGCAACTGCTCGCAAGTTCGTCAACGAAATCGATGTAGGTCAAGTAGGTGTGAACGTACCCATACCCGTACCTCTACCCATGTTCTCGTTCACCGGCACACGTGGCTCCTTCCGAGGAGATCACCACTTCTATGGTAAAATGGGCATCAAATTCTACACACAAACCAAGACCGTAACTCAATTGTGGCGCGAAACCGATGTGACGCACACGCAGGCGGCGGTAGCCATGCCCACGATGAAGTAGACCAAAATTAGAACCTATATAAAGTGATAGTCCAGGACATTCGTCTTCCTATTTAAGATGCCTTAGTGTCAATGACCGATTCAGATATATTTTTGTACGCTTGATATTTTCAAAACAATCCATACATGGAAATGCTGCATTTATTTTTTTGTATATATTAAGAATTTAAAGCTGCTAAGAGCTTGTTTGTTGCATAAATGTTATTAAGAAATAAATATATGAATACATACTGATATTAATAGAATGGTTTCATGAAATAAGTATTAAGGCTCGTGTAAGAGGGGCACACGAAGGCTTCGATTTCGTATGCACATACGTGGTAGTGGAATCAACGTTTTAAGATATTGGGAAATCGATTTCTTGCTGTGACATTTGATATTTTATTGACACGAATAATAATGGAACGAAAAATATGATAGCATAAATAGTGTGTGCGATCTTCTGAAAACTGCAATCAATAGTCGTAAAAGTCATCAGACTGTCATACCCTTCTATTCAGTTATTCTAAACATATATTTAGCCCATGGCATTCTTCGATCACATGATGGAATGATATCCAATTTTATTGCCTCATTGACACTGTCAAATTTGTATATACTCATAAATTCATTGGATCATCGCAATGATTGTCCGATCTTCAAAGCCATCAAATGGCATCGGAAATAAAACCAAAGGATACATGAAGTGTTTTTGCGAAGCGCCTTCGTTATAAATTTGACATTATTGTCTGACATTTTACTAAAGGAGTAATTTTCGCCTCATCCCTTTTCTCTGAGGCGGTGTGTTGCTTGCCAATCTGCGAAAGCAGTGAAGCGCACATTTTGCGGATTTCATTGCCGATTAGGCTGTTGTAATATTTTATTGGATAAATTTATGATTTCAGCTGTGTAAGTTAGTGAGACCGAAAAAGGGAGGAATCGTAAGAGTCCTAGTGTATTGCTTATTAGTAGACGTTGATTACGTGAGAAAATATAGTAACATTCATAAATGTCAAAAGTCTCATACACAACTCCTCTAGTAACGCGAAAAAACATATCTCATTTAGGTAAGTAAGAAAGTTAGAAAGTATGTTATCGATTTCTTTTTTATTAAAGTAGTGATAGCTTTAACGAAATGCAAACTTTTAATCAAGTAGTATTGTTATATCGATTCCTTTTATTTGAGAATGTTTTAATACACACCGATCGGTGTTTACTTTCTATCAAATAGCTCCAATGAATTAAATGAAATAAGAATAAAAGACAAAGCTAAAATAAAGCAGTTAAGGTAGAGTTAAGTTCGGATGTAACCGAATATTATATACTCTTGTAACTTGCAAGGATCAAAGCGGGCGAAATACCTTATAGAGTCGAGGACCCTTTGGCTTATATTTAGTCAAGTCCGAAACCAAGTCAATGTCGTATTTGTTTAAATTCTTCCAAGGGTGATGTCCTATTTTTTTACATTTCTCCGAGGTTAATGACCGCTTTGTTCATCTTTTATGAGGCCAATGACACTTTTGTTTATATTATATTTAGTCAAGTCAACGCCCTTTGTTTACCAAAGCAAATAGTAACTTGTTTTATTTTTATTAATATGTATAGCTCACAGGGTATATTAAGTTTGCAACGTAGTTTCTAAAACTCGGAGGAAACGTCGGAGAACTATGTCTATACACACATACTATTATCAGAGAAGAATTCTCTCCGAATTTCAATATATATTACACACTGTTCAATATATTAGGTATATTAGATAAAAAGGCAGCCATAGGTGAAATTTTAAGTTTTACTCAAGTTAGCCACCCGGATTTCAACTCGCCTCGTCAGAGTGAAATATTTCCACGTGCCACAAACATAAAAATACATTCAGCACTAGAAAACAATATAAAAAATCGAACAATTTCATTAAATTGCCTGACGACGTAACAGCCACTCTTATTGAGAGCGGTTTTTACGACCGTGTGCCTTGAAATCCTTAGAAAATGAGGAAAAAACAAAAGAAATATATTGCCGTGTGTTTTGTGGTTTACAACTTCATTCGTTTGGCAGCATAACTTTGAATACAACGTTGCAAGTATTAAAATCTAATGCACCTTTTCGTAACGTGGACAGACTGCCGATGAAGACATTTTTGTCGCTTATATACCTTCTGCGCAGCTGCCTTCATTTTCTTTCTGGCCAAACTTGATTAGCGCGAAGGATGTAGAGCATTCCCACCTGTGGCGCAACCACTCAGAAATAAGTGTACCGACTGTGTGCTAAACAATAGCAGAGATAATTAAATAGTCAACTAGGGCGCATGCGCGAAGGCGTCAATGTTTTATTACACATAAGCAGATTGTGAAACAAACTGATTCAGTAGCGCATAATTACTTTGACACGCTTCGAATCTTTAGCTCTGCGCAAATCAAAGCCATACTTTGACGACTGCTTTTGTTTTACGAAGATAGTACGAATGGCGTACAGGCTTGTATATAAATAGATATTGTAAAATTAAGACAGCTAGCTTAATTTTTTAATTAGAATGAGTTAAAAATCAAATACCTTCTACGGTGTGACTTTTCGAAAAACGGAAGTTTTTGTTCAACAATATTTGGCGGCTTTTCTCAGAGCTCCAACTGAATAACAAAATTATGCAGAAATGTCTAACTAAAAGTTTATAACTCGAAATTAATTATGATTATAGAAAAACAATGCAAGCTAATACATTCCATTTCGATGTCCATGTTAAATGCCCAAAACTGCTAACCATAAATCTACACAAATTCCACTTAGCAATAATAATTTTAAAGAATTTCCATTCAAGCGTGAACACTTTAACAATGATTATTTCGGAATATTGCGCAAAATCTAATTAATCCGATTAAACAACGCTAAAACTATTCCCCTCATCAGCGTTTGGCGAAACGAGCTATTCTCTTATAGCATAGTTGTTACCATGCCATACACATCTTAGTATAATATAATATAATAGAGTGTGTAATTATGGCTTATGAACCGGCGAGGGGATAAATAAAAGCCAATGATATTATCCAATATTGTTTGCTCGTTTCGTTTGGACATAAGAGCTGTATATTCATATATGTATGTATGCAAGTACCTTATATAGTATATTCATCAAAGTGGAAACTTAAATAAAATCCTTCACGTCTGTAAAAAGGCCACAATATTTTAGCAAAGGCCATTACTCGCATGTGTATGTAACAACATTATACACTCCCCCTCGGTTATTTTCCGCGTTCCATCACCGTTTCATGAAATACGAAAACGGCAAAGGCCAAAATCTTATTTCTCCTGCCTTTTCTGAAGGATTTCCTGCATTTTGAATGCATTGAAGCACGAAATTAAGAAAGTTCCCACAAGCTAATAATAAGTCGAAATCACAAGAACACTCTCATATTTTTCATACACATGCGATTAAGAAGACAGTTGTTTGTGTTGTTGAACAGGATAACATATCCCGTCTGTCCCGTCTGTCAGTTTTGACGGACATCAGTCGATTTGTCGTCAAATAAATTATCAACTCAGAAAGGGTCATTGGAAAAGCATTATAATGCACATATGTAAGAACAATAATGATGTACATATGTACATAAGTATATACATACTAGCATATTAAATGCTATATATGTACTATATATAGTATGTGGCACTTAATTTAATCCCACAACAAGTATGGCGGTACAATATGTGCAGTTAATTTCAATATGCAATAGTTTTTGCTTGAATACTGTGCTAGAGCTGCCAGTATAGCGAGTATAATTATGTGCATATAATAGCATAATTACAGTGCAGTCGCGCTTAGGTTTGCATGCACAAATTTATACTTTTGTTAGTCCACTCAGTAATGAAGCGCACTTTGAGCCAATTTTGATGCGCATATCTTTAACGCAAACAAATAAATGAAATACAAAATGCTCGACATGTGTAAAGTGTAACAACGTGTGGCTCGTTGTCAGTTGCCTGACACCCTCCTCCATGTGTACATTTATGTTGACATCTTCGACATATGATACCCAAATATAGGACGCAGCGCGCGTGGGTAGCACAACGCTTTGTGATAATATCGTAGAATTCGACAATTTTTCATCCCGGCACGCAGTGTGCCTTACCGTAATTTTTTACTTACTCGCAAGCCAGTAATTTTTGTATGCATTCCAATAACTAATTGCATGAAATTGTCAGCCCTCTATCAATTGGCTGACCATATGGCGCACGTGCACCGACGCTGCTGGCAATTGCAATGTATTTTTTATTGCAATTGTCCTTTATCTAAAACGTTTCAATACTCTTTTAATGACATCGAACTAACTTATTTGAGGTGTTTCGCTGGGACATGCATTAAATTGCTTTTGATTATTTGATTAGTTGCGATGTGGGCAGTGTGCCTTCTAATGACATAATTTTTATGAACTTACACATCAGATACATATGTATGTACATACTTACATACATATAGTTACGTCTGTGAGAAAAAGTGCATTTTTTTTATTTTATTTCTAGTGCCTAGTGGTAAAAAAAATGTTTTTCATCAGAAAGTGTATTCATTCACAAATGATGTGGAGTTCTTTTAAAAGTCCGATTTTTAAATCAGATTTGGATTTGTAAACAGACCTATCTAATTTTAGAAAGTTTTGTTAACATTTACACTTATAAAATGTGATTATATTTGACTGAAATGCCCAGAAAAATAATTTTAAAAGAGCAATCAGACGACAAATCAAAAGTCGTGAGAAATTTTTTAAGTTTAGGAGATAAATATCCCAAATCCAATAAAAAATCAAGGTCGAAAATGTTTGAGGAGCCGGAGCAGGAGCCTGACGCCGTCGATACAGCACGTACTTGGGCCTCCTGTAATCCGATAACAGTTAAAATAACAACAAGAGGTGCTACTGTTATTAAAAGGCATAGAAACTTCTCAAATCGTCCATTTTGAAGTTAAAAAAAATTAAATTTTTTTTGAGTATTCAGTAGTTGGAGTTAAAAAATATTAAAAAATTTTTAGTATTCACTGGTCCCCATTCCCTTAATAATTTTAAGAAATAATGTATTTCTTGTTTTCACCAAAGCGGCACATTCTTTGACAAATTAAAACGATTAAAACTTATTTCCTGTCATTAATTTCTGACCTAGACACACATTAGAGCGCCCACACATTTGCATTTAAAGAAGTTAAAAAATGCAGAGGCAACTCGAGAGAGCCTTTAATAGACTCGCTACATAATAGCTCGTACTATTACGGAATTTATTTAATAATTGGTCAATGAGTGTCCTCGTCGTACTGCGCTGACTGACTTACGTCCTTTCACAACAGGCCAGCCAAAATGTTAACCAGCGATGCGTGAAATTAGTGGGACATCACGGATACACGGATATTTGCGCAGTGGTTCACTCGCTGACTATTTGAAAAGTTTCTTTAAAAGACCTAATGATTTTTGCTTTGCAGAACTTCCGTAAAGGAAATTATCTTGGGACATGCTTATTGCAGGAAGGAAGTTGAGGGTACGTTTAATAACAGTTCCTGCTGATGTGCGATGTGTTTATTTTGTGGTGGACTCGATGCCTTGTGTGGGAAAGTGATTTCGTTTTGAATTCAAATAATATATACATATGTATGTATGTAGAAGAAGGGTCATCCCCACGTATGCATGCATGTTCATGAGAAAAATGCGCGCAAAAATTAGCTTTCGGAATTATGGTTGCACAAGTGAATCTGAGTTGTTTTTATCAGTTTCTGTGGAACAATTTTGCGTACTTGCCAATACAAAAGATTGTTTAAAACAACAGGGTTTCATTTACAAGGGAAATGTATTAAAAAATGTTAAATTTTATTGCTTTGGTAACATTCGTGCATATATTTTGTAAGAAAATGCCGGCTCACAGGGATTCGTTTCCTTTTTTACACATTACCAGGGCGGATATTCAATGAACATGTTTTCAATTAAATATGCATTTATGTATATAGAAACATGCTCATATATTAGTATGTGTAGTACATGTGCATATTTAATGTAATAAAAATTATGTAAACGGTATGACTGACAAATGATTATGTGTGTCCGCTGTCAAAATATTAGTCTCACTAAATAAAATGTTCATATGAGAAATTTGCCTGGGATCGTATAAAAAAACAGAAGAGAAGTAAGTTGTGTTACTATGAAACAGTGAAATTCACGCTTAATTTATGCAACAAAATTCAGGTACGAGCATGAAATGCATATTTATGAGTGATGGAATGTCAGTCAGAAACTAACAATGATTTCTTGTATTTTTTTTTGTTCGTGGCGAAATGTATCCTTTCGCTAAAGGTAAAAATGAAACGATGATCATAAAAAACGAAGATGGCACGCAAAGTAATTAAATTCTTGTTAGCTATGGCAAACCCAATATCGGCGTGAAAGGGTTACATTTGAGTGTGTCACATTTTTTATGACATCATGGCAGCATGAAGAATTCATTGAAAGCAAATGTACGACGGCTCAAAGTCAGTTGAGACATGAAAATACCAAAATTGCCGTAGGCAAAAAAATATTGTTGGTTATGTCAGTACAGATTATTAAATGTAGTCAACGAAAAATATTTTTGGAAATGAAATTTAATGATAACCTAATGGTTTGGTTATACTGCTGCATACTTTACTTAGTTTGAAGAGTTAATAACATATGCTACTATCGGGTGATTTTTTAAGAGCTTGATAACTTTTTAAAAAAAAAAAACGCATAAAATTTGCAAAATTTCATCGGTTCTTTATTTGAAACGTTAGATTGGTTCATGACATTTACTTTTTGAAGATAATTTCATTTAAATGTTGACCGCGGCTGCGTCTTAGGTGGTCCATT